>NC_055962.1:23104541-23184541 GCF_018492685.1 Alosa sapidissima | reverse complement strand
TATTTTGCTTTTTATTTGTTTCCATCTCTCTCTCTCTCTCTCTCTCTCTCTCTCTCTCTCTCTCTCTCTCTCCCTCTCTCTTCCCCCGTCCTCAGGCGGAGCGTGAGCGCGAGAGCGCGGCCCAGGCGCAGCTGCGGACGCTGGCACTGCAGGCGGAGGGCGCGAGGCGCGAGCTGGCCGAGGTCCTGGGCCGCCTGGCGCAGCGCGAGGAGGAGGTGCGGCGCGGCGAGCTGGAGCGCCAGCGTCTGGAGCGCCAGGCCGAGGAGGTGCGACGCGCTTCCGCCGCCCTCCAGGAGGGGGCGCTCCACCAGGACGCCCTGCAGGAGCGCCTGCGGCAAGAGAGCGGCCGGCTGGAGGAGCGTCTGGAGCTGCTGGAGGGGGAGAGGCAACGGGAGCGCGCCCAGCTGGCCCACCTGCAGGGGGAGCTCAGGAGCCTCGGGGCGGAGAGGGCCGAGGCCACGGGGAGGCTGGCGCGGGAGGAGGCCGCCCGCAGGGAGGCGCAGCAGAAGCTTACCGAGCTGCAGGAGGAGCTGACCGAGCTGGGGAGGAGGTTGGAGGAGGAGAGGGAGATCCACAGGCTGCACAGGAACGAGACCGAGGCCCACGTCAAGGAGCTGAAGGTACAACTCCCCCATCTCATACACACACACACACACACACACACACACATACTCACAGATAAACACACACATACACACACACACACACACACACTGCACACACAGAGCGTTTCCCTTCCAATCTATGACATCTTGTAGGGCCAATCTTGTAGGTTAGCTGTGGGGTTTTGTGTTTGCATTCAGGTTATGTTGCTTTTCCATGATGCGTACTTTGCTTGGATTATGCCTCACTTGTCACTTGGGACATCTGATAAATGCTTCCCAGAGTTAGCTTTGAAGACGCAGGCATCAACCTACGATGGTAGGTTGTACAAAAATTCCAACCAAAATGTATCAGGCCAAAAAACTAGAACAACATATTAGAGGTTCGAGGAAAAGTCTGCTAAATATCATTAATAGAAAAGTAAGCCTAATTGAGGTATTTTTTTCCCAGCTAGCGAACAAACAGACAGCTATTTCCTGGTGGCTCTGAATTTCTCCATGAAGGCATAATAAATCTGTATGGCTCTCTTGAGAGAGCTATTTCTGTTCATCGCGTTTGGGTGTTTGTTTCTTTCCCTGAGAAAAATGGACGACCGTCTCGTTGTCTTTCGCAGTGACCTGTGTCGCTGTCGGTGATTTCTTGTTTGTCGTTTGTTTTGCAAAGCGTCACAAAAAAATTGCTGTGACTAATAAACACACACACGCAGGTACACACACAACACAAGCCCTAGTTGTGCCCAGTCTCCTTGCTCGCCCTTGCTGCTGCTCCATTTAGGTCACCCTTCTCTAGGCTGAGGTGGACGGTGGCTGGCTGAGGGCACTCGGCCGCCACCAGACGGAACGCTCTCCTCTGATGCCCGCAGAGGACGACTGGAGGTGATTGAGCGCCAGGCTCCTCTTCATTATTTATCCCCCCCCCCCATAAACATGTGTGACATGTCAGGCCATGGGTGTTTGGCCAGTTGCATCAGCTGGGGATCCATCTCTAGTGTTTATTTGTGTGTGTGTGTGTGTGTGTGTGTGTGTGTGTTTTTGCACACGGGGGTGTGAGAAAAGAGGCTCCCTCCAAGGATTTGTATCGTCGAAAATAACGATGTGCCAAAAATAATGATGTCCCACAAACAACTTATAACTGCAAGATCGTCAAAACTGGTGTCCCATCCCAATGAGTTACACATGCACTTGTGATTACGTTCAATTTCCTCTTCCATCCATTGGTCTGTCTCAATGACTTCACTATGAGGGACTAAAAATACTCATGTCCAGCAGTAATATTTATGCATATAGATTAAATAACATAAGGAACAGCCTACACTTATATGTACGCATATGATCTGTGTAATAGTGATGTGGACATGATCATAAGCATGTGTTCATCCCATAGTGAGCTGAAGAAGAGCTCAACCAATCAGAAAAGACGCAATAGGATGTTATGGTCAGCCTTCTGTGTAGCTGTCCTCAGAAACGCTAGTCTTTTTCATTTCAATGTCATCACAATGTGTGTGTGTGTGTGTGTGTGTGTGTGTGTGTTCAGGCGGAGGTGGCGGTGGAGCGGGAGCAGGCGCGGCTGCTGCGTGTGAAGCTGGAGCGTATGAAGGAGGAGTGTGCTCGCCTGACGGAGGAGCAGAGCGGCCGCGAGGAGGCCCACAACCAGCTCCTCCGCAAGCAGCAGGCCCTCAAGGCCGAGCTGGAGGACAAGGTGAGGAGGAGGAGCAGGAGGAGGAGAAGGGGTGGGGTGGGGTGGAGATAGATGGGGCTCAGAGTATGTACCCACAGTATACATCCTTATGTGTGCATATGCGCATGTCTGTATGTGTGTGTGAATAAATAGATACTTTATTGATCCCTAGGGGAAATTTAATGTCCTTGTGTGTGTGTGTCCACATTTGTGTGTGCTTTTGTTTGTGTGATGTGTATGTGGCATTCACTGCATTGCATACACGCTAATGGGTGTGTGTGTGTGTGTTTATGTGTGTTTATGTGTGTGTGTGTGTGTTTGTGAGTCTGTGTGTGTGTGCGTGTATGTGAGTGTGTGTGTGTGTGTGTGTGTGTGTATGTGTGTGTGTGTGTGTGTGTGTGTGTGTGTGTGTGTGTGCGTGTGTGTGTGTTCAGGCGCGGTCCCTGTCGTGGGCGGAGGAGCGCTGGCGTGCTGTGGACAGCAGTGCTGCTGACCTGCGCGTGCGTCTGGCCCAGCTGGAGACGGAGCTACCGTCCATTCTGCAGGCCGTGGGGGAGCACATCCACACCACCTGCCTTGCCCTCTCCACAGAGGCACACGACAAACTCACAGTGAGCCCACACACTCACACACTTACACATACACACTCACACATACACATACACACACACACACACACACACACAGGCACACTCACTCACACACACACATACACACTCGCACACACACAGACACACTCACTTACACACAGACATACACACACTCACACACACACTGAGCATATCATGTACGCACACCCACGCACTGAATCATTCACATAAACCCATACACTCCATAAATCCATACACTCCTCTAGCACAGACAAACACTGTTCAGCTTTTTCAGGCCTGTAGAGCTCCCCCTCAAGGCAAAACTGCCAGATCTGCTTGAGCAGTTGTCTCCACACACACACTTTAACACACACACAGACACACACGCACACACACACACACCGCTGAGGCCTGTGTGTGTGTGTGTGTCAGGAGTCTCTGTTCGGGGAGCGTTGAGCGGAGCTGATGATCAGACTGATGATGGGGCGTTCATGAAAGGTCAGGGGTCAAATAGCGCCACAGGAGATCTGCTGGCCTCAGCCAGACTCCTGCTGCCAGGCAAATGCTTGCATACACACACACACACACACACACACATACCCGAGTTACAAGAACAGAAAAGCAAATGTAGCACTCGGCTCAATTTACTATATTCTAGGTTATGTCTAGTTACTTGGACCAGAATCAGAAGTTTCTAGATAGGACTACTGGAGGTAGATGGATGCAACAAGCTAAAGTTTATGTTAGAATAATGATGACATTTAATAAGTAAAAGGAGTGAATGAATAAAATGGTATAAATAACAATAAGTACAATGAATAGATTGAAATAAATAGAATACAAAGTGCAGTGCAATAAATAACAATATCAGATGTTCTATATACGGTTCTATATTCGGGTGCACCCTTATCTTACCTAAGTTCTAAAATATTCAATGTGATCTTTCAATGGTACAAGAAAATAAAAATATATACAATAAATATTCAGTGTATTATAGTATGTATGTGTATCAATTCAACAAAATGTATTATCAATATCAACGATCAATGTGTCACAATCAATTAATTCAGTTCATTCAGAAGTTATCAGGAGGTTAAGTCAGGGAATAATCAAAAGGTCAGTCTGGGTCAGTCTTACAGTCCTACCACAGTGGTGTGAAGGGAAATGAAAGGTGAAGGGAAGTTCAGATTCGGGATTCTGGGAGGCTCGCCATCAATTCAGATCTTTTATCCACTATAAAAAACCTGACCGAAGCCAGCATTCGATGCAGTACAGGCAGTTCAGAAAGTTGCAGTTCTGTTTGAAGTTTTGTCTTCTGGATGTCTTCAATCCATTCGATTTAACGTTAGTCCTGTCAATCGTTTTCCCTCCGGTCAGGTTTATGTTCTCGTTCAGGTTTCTTTTCTCTTCTTATTGAGTTCTTATTGATAGATTATTCTCGTTGGTTCGTGTTAGTTCGTGTTGGTTCGTGTCTTTCGTTTGATTTCATTCAAAAGTTTTTCTGTGGTTGCTGTGGAGATGCAGGGGTCGCGCTCTCATTGGCCAGCTGGCTTTTAGAAGTTAACCCTTTATGCACTGGGCTACACCAACACATTAAAAAAACTGCATAGACAAAAGACAAAAACCGGCCCCCCTCCCTTCAAACACGCACACATCAATAGCACAAACAAAATATATGTCAATTTAAAATACTAATAGGTTACGTATAGGCTACATTTAGAGAAATTAACTGTAGTGCTAATGCAATACAACAAGCCTATCAACCACAAACCAGGCACTTTCAATAAATGTGTAAGGAACTAGAAATTTAAGTGCAGTATAAAAACAGCTTTGTGGGTGGATAGAAATGTCAAATTTCAAGCATCATGCAAGGATGTATGCAAGGGTATCATAGCACTCCAATAGTTGCCTGTATAAATTTAAAAAAGGCCTAGCCTACAGACAATGTCAACCTAATAACACAGGTAATTAAATAATTGAAAAACCAGGCACTTTCAATAGGTAGATTAAAGTAGGCCTATAAAGGCTTACATATAGACAGACAGTTCCAACGAGTTCTACAAACAATTTATCACCCTGAGTGGCCCATTAATTAGTCATGGGCTAGGCTATAGGCTACATATCAACATAAGACTAGCTTGTGCTAGTTTCTGCCTAGCAATAACGTCAATACTTAGCTCCTAACCTTTCTCTCTGCCTTCCATCCATGTGTAAAACAGCAAGCAAGCAACCACGCAAATCCGTCAACTGTCAAAAATCCTGTAGTTTTCCTATAGACAGTAACAGTTTTCCTCGAACTTGATCGCTTGTAGGGTCATGCCATTAGACAAGGGGCCGCTCATTTATCCCCGTACATATCTGTAGATAGACTTGACCTGCAATCGGTTCATTGGATAAACCAGAAACTCATTTCCCATTCCCAGGAGGCTTTGCTCCATTCTAGCCTAAGCCTGCGTTAATTTATGAACAAACAAACCAATTAAATTGTTTGTTTTTTTTTTTATTTGTGACCGTGAAAGTTCTGTAACGCCTGAATAAGACAAAAATGAATTAAGACAAAAAAAAATTAAGGCTAGCCTTCACAAAAATCAGCATGGGAGAGATGAGTGTGCAGGGTAACCATGAATGACATAGACAGTGAGCGAGTGGTATAAATATTGGTTGGACTACTTGCAATGTCGAAGTGCAAGTCTCTGAGATTTTCGCGGAAAGGTTTAAATGTGTGTCTCATTTACGACGCAGGGCCCCATTAGAAGCACTAGGGGCCGGCCCGCACCTCGACCGGCCCACCGGGAAAACTCCCGACCGTCCCGATTGCCACTCCGCCCCTGCACACACACACACACACACACACACACACACGTGTATACACACACATACACACACACATGAATCAGCCTGCACAGAAGTGACATCCGCTCTTGTAGGTGGCCCCAGTTCTTTAGTGTGTGGCGTATTCCTCTTTGGTTGAGTTTTGCTCTCTGTGTGTTCAGCTGTCAGCAGCGGCAGCAGCATCAGTAGCGTCGGTGGCGTCTCCGGCTGCAGCTCCCCGCTCTCTTCCCCAGTGCCCCCACCCCCCCCTCTTCCCCAGTGCCCCCACCCCCCCTCAACCCGCTCAGCTGACTGCTTAGGAAGGCGCCGGGAGGATGGTGGTGGTGGTGGTGAGGGGGGACTTCCAGGGAGACTAAACAAAATGCCCCCCCCCCCTACCCCCCCTCTCTTCAATAGTAACCTACACACACACAGAGACATACACACAAACACATTCGTCAGCGTGCTGCTGGGATTGTGTCAGCAGTCGGAGGAAGGCGCCATGGCACCCGAGTTGCAGATGTTTGTTCATGGTGACAGGTGAGGGAGGAGGAGGAGGAGGAGGAGGAGGAAGAGGAGAGCGGGAAAGAGCTGTCACATACTTCCACTCACCCTTGTGTTTTCTTCTTTTTCTTTTTCTTTTCCCCTCCTGCTCTCACACTTTTTTTGTGTTAGTTACTCTTTTTTTTTTTTTGTCGTCATGACACATACGCACACTTGCTCGGTGCTTGTGCTGTTTAAGATGTGATCGGCTATGAACTCCTCCTGGCTTCACACACTCACAAACACAGACAGAGACTCACACATACACACACACACACACACAGAACCACCCCCCCCCCATCCCCATGCCACTTCTCTCTGCTTAATGTGCCATCATGTTCAACTTGTGGTGTCTGAACACAGCCAGGCATGACTAATCGCTCCTGCACCCCTCATCTCTCTTGTCTCTGTTCCCAGGCGATCTCCCAGAGCCCAGGGCTGCAGAAGGACCCTCACCGCTGGCTGGCTGAGACTAAGGTACCACTGCTCTTCAAGCATGATTTTTGCACACATATGCCCATAACACACACACACCACTTATAATGCGGATGGTCTTGGGTCCAGTGTGTGTGTGTGTCTGTCTGTTTGTGTGTGTGTGTGTGTGTGTGTGTGTGTGTGTGTGGAGGGAGGCTGTATGCTAGTTGTGGTCTTTGGTGTGTAGAGTTTGAGAGGGTGTGTGTGCACTGGCTGCTGCTGCTGCTGTCTGGCTGTGTTGTTTTTGAGACAGCGCTGCGGCCTCGGCTGTCACACAGTTAGCATAAACAGCAGGAGCTGCAAGTTATCAGCTACATCGGCAGGAGGTCCACAGGCAAGGCCTGGAATGTGTGTGCGTGTGTGTGTATGTGTGTGTGTGTGTGTGTGCACCTGTGAATGAGTGTTTATGGGTGTAGTACTGGCACGGGTGTCTGTCAGGGATGCAAACACGGCGCTTTTCGGCGCCTACCGCTTTTTTCACGTCGGTTTGGGTGACTTGTGTGAATCGTGCAGATCCGAAGAGTTTTTTTTTTAATGGGGGGGGGGGGTCTGATCATCAAGGATGCTTTCCGGCGACTCTAGCTTTTTTCACGTCATCTACCGCAGGCTACAAGAGGAACCAGAGCGTTTCTCATATGGGCCTGCTGGTTAATGTGCTTCTGATAACCTCCACTCATCGTTGATCATGTAGCAAAGGAGCTGTAGTCTATCGTTCTAGCAGCTAAGAAAATATAGGCTCCGTTAGGAGGCAACTCTCTCAGTTTGCACTCTTACCTCCGCAGTATAGCTACTTCAGGTGGAAGTTTCAACACGCAACACGCTGCCATCTGACTGATCATCCGGAACCGTACAATAATAAACATTTTCCTGTCAGTGACCTAGGCCTAGTATTTAATGTTATGTGGGAATTGCAAGAATACGGGTAAAAACAATTCCTTACTTCAACCACGGAATTGCGTGTGTCATTAATTAAAACGGTAGGAAAACTGAATGAAAGACGGTGCCGTCTAGCAACAAAAACAGCACAAAGTCAAAACGTAGGCCTAATTTAAAGTCCCAGACATTTAAAGGGACAGCGATCACTCAAGACATAGGCCTACACCACGAGTGATGAACGTGAAATGCTTTGAATAGCCTACTACAAAACACGAAAAACAAAACAAAACAAGCATTTATATGACAACTGCGTATAGAACCATTCTAATCTAGCTAATGGTAAATTAAGTATATAGCATTCACATATAAAGCATTCAATAGCCTGATGAAAACTTGTGCAGTCAGTTAAATTGCTCTCATAAAAGGAACAGCAGGCCTACAGAATATTCCAAATAGGCTAGTTTCCTTTCACTTCGACTGCAACATATGAGTTAAACCATGTTAAATTCAAAAGCATCTGGCAAGTGACGGGAGGTTTTAGGGGAGGTAAAGAGAAAAAAAGTGTGTTAGCTGATTCCACAGTCAATGTTCAGTATTTGGCCTATAATTAAGCCTATAATATTTGGCATTTTTGAATCCATGAAAATGAATCAAAATCTATCATTTCCTATGAACAACAGACCCCAGTAACACATGGAATTGCTAAAAATTTTGAAGGATCGAAAATAATCAAATCATTGGCTTAAAGAATCAATATTGTATCGAATCGTGATGAAACTTGTGATTTACACCCCTATATGGCATCCTTAGTTACAATTAGGGAAGGTTTTTGGGAAGTATTTTTCATGCAAGCACTGGGCAACCATGCTGAGTAATGCAATGAAATCATTGTAATAGTTTGCAATTTTGCATTAGTAAAGCAGTCCACCGATGTGCATGTTTTCACTTACTGCTTTAGTTTCAATTGTGCAACAACAAGACCATAACAATGATAATGGTTTTATATATCCATAAAGATACATTTCTGGAACTATCTTAGACTGTTTTTTTTGGGGGGTTTTTTACGAGGGGGGGGTTGGTTGGTAATGTTTCTCTCTTTTTTCACCTCACATGTGTTTGCATCACTGCCAAGGAACTGGGACAGTGTATTTTCATATAAAGAACATTTTTGTGTGAATAGGGTGAGCCCTGGATGGCAGAGGTGGTGGCAAAATGTAATTATATGATATTTCCTGCGGGAGCGTGGGCTTCGATAATCTCACTCCTTTTTGACCATACCTCTGTTTGCATCCCTGCTATGTATGGGCACAGTAATAGTATGCATGTGCATGCCGTGTGTGTGTGTGTGTATGTTTGCTTGTGTGTGTGTGTGTATGTTTGCTTGTGTGTGTATGTATGGCCTTACTGACGTGTGCTTGTGTGCTTATGGGAATTTGTTTGCATTTGCGTTACATCGAGTGTGTTTCAGTGTGTGTGTTCCTCTTAATGTTTTCTAATCCGAGTTTGTGTGCACATGCACGTGCACGAACACATATGCCTGCACGCAAGTTTAAACATGAGGGTAAGCTTGCGTATAACTATTGATGTGTGTGCCTCTGGGCAATAGTGGATGTGTGTGTGTATGCTGTAAAGAGATGAGCATCTGTGTGCTCATCCATAATTGTATGCATCCTGTCGTGTTCTACATATTGAGCCTATATGTTTTCTGAGTGTAATTGTGAGGTTAGTGTTGCACATCCATTCTCCTCTCTGGATTTCTGTGGTGTGTGCTGTATGTGTGTGCATCTGCTTTGTGTGTATAGTATTGTACGATTGTGTGTACTTGTATTTCTCTCTTTCTTTCTTTCTTTTTTTCTCTCTCTCTGTCTCTGTGTACTGATGTGAGAACATGTCACATGACCACCATACATTGCCAGTAGACAGCCTCTGCTACATGTGTAAATGTCCCAATGTGTGTGTGTGTGTGTGTGTGCACAACTGTAATGGCACGTAGGAGTGTGTGAGTGGTCAGTACAGGCTACATAGCTTATTTACATAAGATTATGTGGATATATGTCTGTGCATAGTAAACATATGTTTGAATTTATGTATGTGTGTGTGTGTGCATCTATTTGTGTGTGCAGCATGCTTGCTCCAAACTGCAGTGACTGGACAAAAGATCTAATGCTATATAAATGGCATATAAATTTGTGTTTGCGTGCGTATGTGCGTGTTTCTGTGCGCGCGTGTGTTTCTGTGTGTGCGTTTGTTTCTGTGTGTGTGTGTGTGTTTCTGCGTGTGTGTTTCTGCGTGTGTGTTTGCGTGTGTGTGTGTGTGTGTGTGTGTGTTTGTATGTGTGTGCGTGTGTGTGTGTTTGCGTGCGTGTGTGTATGTGCGTGTGTGTGCGCGTGTGTGCATGCGTGCGTGTGTATGTGCGTGTGTGTGTGCGTGTGTATGTGCGTGCGTGCGTGTGCGTGCGTGTATGTGTTTGTGTGCGTGCGTGTATGTGTGTGTATGTGCGTGTGTGTGTGTGTGTGTGCGCGTGTGTGTATGTGCGTGCGTGTGTCCAGACCAAGCTGCAGTGGCTGTGTGAGGAGCTGCGTGAGCGCGGTGAGTGTGAGCGGCGTGTGCGGCGTCAGCTCCAGCAGAGCCGTGAGCAGCTGAAGACTCTGCGTCAGGGCCGCCAGCACGAGCAGCAGCACCTCCTCCAGCGCCTCAGCCAGCACGAGCAGCAGCTACAGCAGCTCAACAAGGAGAAGAGGGGTGAGGCGCGCGCACACACACACACTTGTACATTATATACACTCACATACTCACACACGGACACACACACAGCACTCCTCATGAAGGAGCTCACACACACACACACACTTTTTTCAGGCCGTTACCTAAGACAAAAATGAGGAAACATGAGGCTTTTTTTTGTGATCATCATTATTCATTAGAAAAGATTGAAATGGTACATTTACAGTCACATTGAACATTCACACCACAAACTACAGTACGACACCTATAACACCACTAATCTACATTCACACCACAAACTACAGTACGACACCTAAAACACCACTAATGAATATTCAGTCCAGAATATTCTGTGTCACAAGGTGGTCTTGGATGGACAATGTAATCTGGATGGACAATGTAATCCATGACCATGCCTGGATGGTTGTTAGTTTGGCCTTGATGAGGGGTGCAGTTGTACACTCAAGAGAAGTAATATTCTGGTAGGCAGTTAGCCAGTATTGTTGTAAGGGTAGATTAGGGTGGAACCAAAGCCATAAGATGGTCTTTTTTGAGGTGAAACATGAGTGGCACGCACGCACACACCAAGTACGAGTGCTTACAAATACAGCTTGTGAAAGTGTAAAGTTGGAACTATTTCTCTCAGGTTTATCTTTTTGATGTCACATCAGATGTCCTGCTTTTGTCCTGTATATCACTGAGTGCACATTGTAAAGAAAGTGCAGACTTGGAACACGCAATGGATACATTGACACCCAGAGAAATTAGATCTGGTGGGAGATTGGCTCTTAGCATGCCAGCCTCTTAGCATCCTGAAGATGCTGAATACCACTTCTAACATACTCGAATACATACACACACACACACACACACACACACACCACCTGATAGAGGATTCCTGTTCAGTGCACACCTATCAGTGACATTCTGGTCCCATAAGCACCCTTAGACACATACACACACACTTTTATCCAAATAGAATGAGAAATAATGTAAGCTACAATATAGTGGCAGTTAAAACTACATCAATCGATGCTACTACCAAAGGATGAAAGTGCAGAAGTTTTAAGCAGTAGTCAAAGTGTGAGATGGAGGAAGACGATGGAAGAAAGGGAAAGACACTCACACACACTCACACACACACAGACACCAAACAAACCCTCTCAACACCAGAAGAGGAGAGATAATCAATACCACCATCAGCTACATCTCATAACCCACTTCTGCTTTTCTCTGGTAACAAATAAAAAAAAACCTGGTAGAACTAAAGACTGGACCCCTGTATCTTTGTCCCAATCTTTCCCCAAGCCCTCCTTTCAATGGCGAGCCGTATCAAAAGCTCCGCAACAAAGCTCAATCTCTGAAGCCCTCGTGCCTGCTGCTCTGTGTCCTCTCTGCAGCGAAAGGCACGGCCCAACAAAATCAGATTGGAGATCTGTGTTTTTTCTCACTTGGTGGTCGTGCCAAAACCCATGTTTTATTCAGACCACATGGTAGAAAAGACACCAGCGCCCCCCCCCCCCCCCCCGGGCGCCCAACATGGGATTTCAAATCTGTCCACGTGTTAGGACTTACGTGCAGTAGCTTCATAAAACCCAGAAAACCAACTGTCTGGGTCATGTCTTAGATTGGCTGTCTCTTTCTCTGTCGAACACTCTCCTATTCTCTCTCTGGTCAAGACGGAGGGATGGAATTTGGGATTAAAGGCTTCGCTTGAGTAACTGACCCCGGGTGACCACAGCCCTGCAGGCTGTGGGCAGAGCTCTCCTGACGGATCAAACACTAAAGTCGGCGGTGGTCCGTGAAGACCCATCTCTTCAGGTTTATAAAGCACCCCTGAAACGTCTTTGGGAAGAAGCTATGAAGTTGTGATGGAAGCTTTGTTTAGTAGTGCCCATCTTAAAATAATGGAAGGAATATCTTCGAGATGAAGTGTAACCTGGTACTGGTCATATAATATAAACACACATACTGTCTACCTGCTTTCCTGCTTTATTACGGAAATTGTCAATGAAGCACGAAGTAAATGTACACGCATAAAAGAACTTGTGCATAATCACACACACAAAACCACAGACAGACGCACGCACACACACACACACACACACGCGCGACCCACACATTCTTAGCTGATGCCTTTGTATTGTGCTGTGTGCAGACCTGCAGGAGAGGAACAGCAGGAAGGATGAGGAGATGAGAAGCCTGCAGGTCAGTGTGTCCCTCCACATACCCCCCACCACCACCCCCGCTGTGCGGCTAGCCCAGCCCAGCCTAGGCTATTAACCTCACATCACACACTCTGTCCCTGTCGAGTGCACCCCATACTCCCCCTGCCATACACATGTGCCTCAACACAAACACACACACACACAAACACACAAACACGCACAGGTGTCTCAATGCACACTAAATACACACAAGCCCACACACAGTGCTGCAAACTGAGACACGCACGCCTTAGTGCACATAAAACTCACACATGCACACACACTGCATGGTGACGCCCTCCTCCTGCAGAGTTAGAGATTTGTCTGTGCAATCTTAGATGTACATGTTAAATCATTATGTGCTTTAATAGCAAGCACAACCATATACTGTAAAACTAAGGTTTGAATGACTTGAATGTGAAATGATGTGGAAGAATTCTGTGTTGGAGAGCAAGTTTGAGTTGAAGATTCACACTGTCATGAGGTTGAAATGTGAGAGCCAGCACTGTCACTGCACATGAAAATCTCAATTACCTCAAATCTGAAAGTTTCCTTGTTTTCCCCTCATGCCCTGACAGCCTGTAAACCTGTCACAAAGTTTTGACGCTGGTACCATTCCATGCACATAAGTGGGGAAAAAAATCCTGTCAGGAGAAAATAAAACAAAGTAGCACACCTTTCTGTTGATTTATTTTCATTTCTCAACGCACCGCCCCTACCTGCACAGATATTTCCTCTGGTGAAACAGCCTCCTCCTGTCTATGCTTCAGTACTTACTAGCAAGCAGAGCCCTGCCTGCAATACATCTGTGAAGGCACCTGGCTGTTCACAACTAATATTAATGAGTCTCCTTAGACAGAAGCTGCTGCATTCTCAGGCAGGAGACACAGGCTCCCAGCTGTGAGCAACCACTGTAATTATGTGTGGTGTGCTGCAGCGTGGAGGGAGGGCACGCATCACCCAGGTGTCCGCTTTGTGATTGATGGATGAGAAACACCTGTGACTGGCATTGAGATCCCGGACGAGCCCCCAACTCCCCAGCGCTGTGCACGGGGGCACTGAGCAGTGTGGAGGAGGGTAGAGTAGAGCTGGATGATGGTCTCTGTTCATGTTAATGTCATTGTATGAGTGGGTTTATTTTTTATGGCATTTATAGTACTGTAGTTATGGTAATGGTATTTATGAATCTGTTTCTTGCCCCCACTCCAATTTCTCTCTCTCTCTCTCTTGGTCTCCACAGGATAGAATCTTGGATTTGGAGATGGTAAGACCTGTTTGTTGTTTGTTTGCAAAAAAAAGCACTCCTAATTTTCTGAATCCGCTTTATACTTGGCATCAGTCCAGCATGTAAAAGACTGATAAAAGTGCCTGTGACATTTAGTGCCCCAAGCTTTGCTCGCACAACCTTACAAGATGTCATACTCCATGAGCTAAGTAATTTATGTGTTTAAAATAAATGTATCCATTACCTTGAGTGCACAGATCATTTTTTAATGGTAGAGTATATGTTTCAAAGGTAATTTTCATGGTCTTTTTTATGGTGAGCACATTACTATTTAATGAAATGAGAATGTGAAAGATGATGGTTCTCCGAAGATAGCTTTTAACGGAGGAACAAGAGATGTCATTTGCCAGGAGCGCAATACATGATAATTTGAGGATAAGCACTCCTGAATATCCAATGATTACTCACTGGGGGAGGCGTAAGATGCACATTTGTTAAGCTTATTGACAGCCCACATTGACTCGAGAGTGTTTATGTGGCAGGAGGAAAAAAACAGCCGTTCGAAAGTCCCACTATCCATCACAATTATGTGCCACGGCTCACTGCCACACATTCAATTAGCTCCGGGACAACTCCTGGCCTTTAGTTAGGACTCCATCAATTCAAATCATTTTTGCTTACTGCAACAACATATTGGCACTGCATATTGACCCCCTACTCTCCTGTGGGACACCCAGGCAAGTCTGTGGCTTTCTCTCTCTCTTCTGCGCACAATGAAGTGATCGGCCCCACTTTAGATTTAGGCTTCTTAGGCACTTTATGCTGAATATTTAATTCAGTTTAATGCACTTTTTATATGTCTGCATGGGTTATGACATTTAAGTTAGTGTTAGTGATGTGTAATTATGTGTACTTATTTGTTATATACATAGTGTCATTTAATGCTGTTTTAAAAGGACACTCCGTATAATGTGGAATTTACGTTGTGAGCTCGACTAGCATTTTAAATATAAAACATCTCAACTTCTGATTTGCCTGTATTTTTTAGTTTTATTTTTATTTTGGTGGGGTGGGCGTTGGTGCTTGAAGAAGCAGAGGGGGCTTTAAAATAAACTAACCATTCTCATCCAGAGCACCCGGCTAGCCCTGGATCACCTGGAGTCTGTACCTGACAAGCCCAACCTGATGGAGAACTTCAAGGACCTGGAGGTGAGGGAGCTCATTCCTCACACTCCGTTCTCTGAGAACGCTTTGCTTTGCACCTCTTATGTACTCACCTTTTCCATCTCCCGCACCCCACCCCACCCCACCCCCTGCCCCTCCAACAACCCCTCCGTGGGCGAGTCCGAGCTCAGCGCTGGCGTCTGTGTTCAGCGTTCTGCTTCTGTCCCGGCAGGAGTCCCAGCGCCAGCGGGAGGCGGTGGAGCAGCGCTACAGCAAATACAAGGAGATCGTGGGGGACCTGCAGAATCAGCTGGAGGAGTCCAAGCGCAAGATCCAGGAGTACCGAGTAAGGCGGCTTTCATTCCATCGACAAACCCCCCCCACCCCTCCCTGAAGAAAAAGAGGAGCAGGTCAATGAAAATAAACCATCATGAAGACTTAAGTAAAAAACAGCTCATTTTGAGAGAGAGAAGGGAGTATTTAGATTGAGGAGGGTGAAGGAGAAGCTTTTGTAATTCCTGACGGCCCCATCATTGCAGTATTTTGCCGCTGATTGCAGTCGGTAAGCAATTTTCCCCCATGGCCTATTCTCGTTTTCACAAAGCCTCTGCGGTCTCTCCTCCTTCTCACATTTAAGTGTTTATTGCATTAGCCTAATAGCAACTTCCTATCAAGGTTTTCACTACCAAAACAAACAGAGCGGAAATTGGCTGTCGAGTTCATTTTCTTCGACTAGAAAACAGACTTCCAATCAAATGAAATGAAAACCCTCCCTAGAGAATGTCAGAAATGTGGACTAACACTTGAAGTGCACCACACTCTTGGTCTTCTCCTTTTGTTGGTAATAGGTAGAGGTTACAGGCGTTTGGCATTCATTTCCTGCTTTTCTTTTGCTCTGCACTATTGGTTGTTGTTGCTCATGGAGTTTTTTTTTTTTATTGGTCCGACCTTTCATCCTCAATTAATTGAGTCAAGGAATACAGTATATTCAGGAATACATAATGGCCCTCACTGACCCTACACTAACTGGCATTCTTCTTGCTATTGGAAACATTGGAACAAATATTTGACTGTTTTATTTACTGTGGCTGTTGTGTATGTCTGGATGCATGTAAGTATTTATGTATGTATGCACATTGTGTGTCATCTGGACTCTGAGTCTCTAAAATAAAGTTATGTATCATTGGCAGGGTGAGAAGCTGGACGCTACGTCCCGGAGTCTCCAACTGGCCGGCCTTTCCTCCTCTTTCCGAGGATACGAGACCTTCCTGTCCAGCACCCTGCTCTCTGGCGCTGCCTGTGAGTCCCATGACACCCCCTCCCTCTCTCTCTCTCTCTCTCTCTCTCTCTCTCTCTCTCTCTCTCTCTCTCTCTCTCTCTCTCTCTCTCTCTCTCTCTCTCCAGCACACTTTAGCCACGGCCTAATTTTTCTAAGGTCAAGAGAAAGAATAGGTGGGCATTTTTTTTAAAACACCCTTGTGCAGATTAGTCACTAGGAAGTGCATTTGGGGGAAGACAGCAACTGAGCAGTTCTACCCTATTTGTTTTGAGAGAAAAGTTGAAACTGAAAACGGCAGAAAACTGGGTAAAGGTTCAGGCATTTTCACCACCTACCCCCTGGATCTATGAGCACTTGACTCTCGTAATGCCTGAAATGACACTCTTAAACGATTTCAAATGTGTAATTTCACTATCTATTCTGAGACCCCCCCCCCCTCTCGCTCTCTGTCTCAGCAGCACCACCTCGGCGTTTAGGCCGCTCCCCCGAGCCGGACTCTGCTTTCCTCACCAGCGACGCCTCCGCCATCAGTGGACACCTGGAGAGAGCTGTCGTGTGACTCGGCCGGTGGTCAAACGTCCATATTGCATCGGCCGGTGGTCAAACATCCATATTGCTGATTGCCTCTCCACTGGTGGCCTGTCAGCATGCCTTCCCCCTTAGAAACCATGCGATTGCGGACTGTTGCCATTATCAACCCCACTCCACGGCGCACGACTACCATGACTACCTCTATGGCAACAGCTGGCCAGACCAATCAGCAGAACAGGAAGCAGGGTAAAGTGCAGGTTAAGAAGAAACCATTAGAGGAGTATTTTTTAGGAACGTGATATGCCATATTTTTTTAAATTACCATCAATTACCAGCTCTTTTCTCCTGTAAATGGTGCCAGTAAGTGGTGTTTCATAACAACTGTTTAAACTGTTCTGAGAGGACCATCTCATTTCAAACTGTGGTGCCTTTGGAACTATGCAAGTGTGTGCATGTTTTATACATTTTACATCTTTATAACACTACTGTACTGTGAAATGATTGTTTGTTTTTTATCTTAATATTTTTTAGCATTGACAGTCACTGTTTTATACTATTTTGTAATTGTCAGTGAAATCCAAAAATACATGTAGCTGCATTACATCGTCTCGATGTCTCATTTCCTACGCCTGTCTGAGACACGATAAGTGCAGTTAACACAAAATCAGTTTGTGTTTGAAGAGAATGAGGCAAATCTTGATCCAGCCTTTGAAAGACTTACAGGGGAGAGAGGCACTGTTGTTAAAAGTTAAATCTAACTATAGTATAGTTAGTTGTGTATGGTGTAACAAGTACTTTATGTTGTTTACAAGTGAAAACACATGAATGGCTCACAGGCAATGTGAGCACCTGGGATGTGAACTGCGGATGTGAATGCATTTGTCTCGTTGCCTCATCTGTGATATCACAATCACACTCAGCGCCTGACTCATTTTCCACTGATTGACGCCAGTGCCAGGTCCTATTGTTCATCTCCCAGCTGGCCCATGGCTGCCCTGCAGAACAGCGTCCAGCTTTTGTAGCGTGTGTGCCTTGCGCTAGGCTAGAGAGATGGTCTATAGTCTCCATCCACCCACCAGCTGCCATTGTTTCGCCTCGCGCCCAGACCCCCCCCCCCCCCCCCCCCTCCTCCTGCCAGCCTTCATAATGTCGCCCTGCCTCGCTGGCTGGTTGGCTGGGAGCTGGGTTTGTGGTGTGGAGCCCAGGGAAAATGGGCCGCTTCCAGGCGCTCAGGATTCATTGGGATTCCTGTTGAATCCAATTACGCTGCCACCCCCGCTCCACGGAATACATCACTGTCAGCCACAGCCAGCCCCAGCGCAGTCACAGAGGAGTGTTCGGCATGCTCCTCATCTCCTTTCTCCTCCTCTTCTCTGTGTCTTTGAATGGCGCTCTCTCCCTTTGTCTACTGCGGGGTCTCATTTGGCTTGTAGTTTTATGTGTGTATGTGGCGTGTGTGTTTTTCAGAGTAGCCTCACCTCACTTCCACCTGTCTTTGATCTTGTTCTTCTACACATGTTGATGGACATAAACACAAAACATCCGACTTTCACATTCATCTATGCGAGGAGTTGCCCCTCGTGTGACGTGAGATCCTAATGAGCCATGATGTGCCCCCACCCCAGCCATGAAAATGCTCTTTGGAACTTTTTTCTCTCCGAGTGAGCCCATCGACCCCCCCCCCCCCCCCCAAGCGAGGATCACTTTCAGGCTTTTTCTCTCAAAGCCTCCGGTTTCTATGCAACTGTGCAGCGTGGCCCCGGCTCTCTGCCTGCTGGAGTCTGTCGCTGCAGCATAAGGGGGCACTGTGGCCACGGCGATGGCGTGCGAGAGAGAAAGCCTGGTTCCAGAGCCACTGCCTGCGCTGTGCTGTGCGCTGTCGCTCTGTTCTGCTCTCTTCTCTTCTGCTGCAGTCCTCCTGAAAACAGCCTCCATCAGCTGAACGACGCTTCTCAAGTCGGAGGAATTACGAAGGCCTGGCCGTGAGTGAGAGGCAGGCATATTTACAGAGAGGGGATTTGGGGGGCTTGTTTGTAAACAGACTTATGCACACCTCGCCTCAGCAGGAGCTGCAGCTTTTTTTCTCCCTTTTCTCTAAGACGAATGAAAAGCTATGCCGCATATACAGGACATTTTGCATTAAAGCACGATGACCATCAGTCCTTTTTTGTATTTTCCGAATTTTCTTTTCCTTCCTCACTTTCGACTTCTGTGCCTCCCATTGTGATATGTGCCCGCCTGCACCCTGGCTGTGAGAGGTCGGTGGCCTTTCTTTGGGCAGCGTGGGTCAGATTGCCTCATTTTTTACCCGTCACAACTCATCAGCGTCAGCTATGCTCCACGTCCTTGGCGTCCTCTGGCCAGATGCGCGCTTAAGGCTGGGATCACCGCTGCTCTGGGGGGGTCAGTTTGGCTACGGAAAGATAATGTGTGTAGAGAGAAAGAAACCACTATTCGCTTTCTCTCATTACACTCAAACGGATATTGAAAATCGCTCTTTTTTGTTGTTATTTAAATGTTTCACTCATAGGGACAGGTGGACCTCTGCATGTATGCCAAGAAATGTGGATTTCAATTCTACCTTTGTAGTAAATATTGGATAGTAAAAAGAAGCAGCAAAAATTTCATAGGGACAGTGATGTATATTACATGCTCTCGTGATTGATTATGATCATGAAATTAATAGAAAAATCCCATCCCTGAAGATAATTACAATAAGCTGAAGTCACAGGTTTGCTCTGGAGTAGTGTGGCTGAGCTCATCGATCACTCATGTCAACCATTCAGTTCATACGTGCAAAATATAATCTATAAAATTCTAATTCTCTAGTGAGCGAAGCTCTGGGCAAATACGGAGGGTAGTGGTCATTAAAGTTTGGCCGCTTGAGACTTTGGTGCGAGTCACGGAACACTTAGCAGCTCTGCTCCTGGCTGCAGGGGGGAGAGCTGATTCTCTACATAACTCACAACATATTGACGAATGGCGAATTGAATTCCTGTAAAGCATCTTGCATCGATGGCAATCTTTCTCTACTGTTTGTCGAGCCAACATAAAACAGGCTGTACTTATTTGAGATTCGATAGCGAGAGCAATCCTCCAAACGAATTTACAGTGAGCTCAATACCTTTTATGAGTGTGTGTATATCTTTGTGTGTGTGTGTGTGTGTGTGTGATTGTGTGTATATCTGTGTGTGGGTGTGTGTGTTTCCTTGAAAAAATAAAGTTGTTCTTTAACAGTACACTGCTGACGTGTGTCACGGATGAATGCGTTCCCATTTGATTACCGTGTGCCCTGAACGGTATCCAAGGCTGGTCCCGGCCAGCAAGCACCAGAGAAATGGAGAAATCGCCCAGTGCTCAGTGGGCCATTTCTGTGGAACAAGATTGGCATCAAAATGGGCTTGGAAGTGGTTGAGGACCACTTGACCACACATATCCACAAATCCTAACCTGGCCATATGGCTGAGCTAGTCTAATCTCCCTGCATTCCTGCACAGATGTGGCAGACTGTCTGCCCAGACACATCTCCCTGCTGTTCCCCCATTTTGGTGGCCATTGTTTGGCAGACCAGACCTCTGCTACTGCGGCAGTAAAGAGGCCAAACTAAGAGGCACATTATACAGACTGTGGTGCATTCAGTAGGACCGTATTACTTTTTGCAAAACAAACACAGTGTTCAGTCACATGGGGCGTAGGGTGGATTTAGTTTGGTTCAGTGATCAGGTCTCCCTGACTCAGTTCCTCTGCTCACCCCCACATGCCTCTTATTTTGAAACCATCTCGGCATGAAAATAGGGTTTTTAATTATTATAAGACCAAAGAATACTTGTTAGGATTGACCAGATGTTTTGATTTTTTTTTAGTGGTCTGCTATATGTAGATGTGGGCTAATGTTTCCTTAACACTGTGCATAACTGAACGAACCACAACCATCATATGCTAATGTTGTGAAAACTCTGGGAAGAACATTTTATTGCTGGATGTAACCTAAACTCAAAAAAGGGAAAAACAATGGATGAACAATAAAAAAAAACATCAACACAATCAAAATGAATGTACACACTGATTTGAATTTGCTTCAAAAATGTGACATGAACAGAAAACGATTCAATGACTTAAAAATAAAATCCCACATATTTGCCAGCACGAACAGTTATAAAATGAATAACCAAATAAGAAGAACTGCACATTAAAAGTTGAACATGAAAGAAGAAAATGAAAGCACATACAGTGAACTTGACAGAACATGGACAGACACTGAACAATTCATCCTGTACCTCAGTAAACGTATCGGCACTCTGCAACCAACTCCATCATAGTCCATCTTTATTATTTTAAAATTTTCTTAACCCCTTTTTAAATAAAAAAATAAATAACAATAAAATAACAAATGATACGTATAGGCCGTGGTACGGAGGAGGGCGTTGATCTATTAATTGACAGCTTCCAGTAGTCAAATATTCATGCGACTAGAAACACCATCCAGAAAGACTAGATTGCTAACCTAACAACATTTCGCCGCTCTTTACAAACAAAACAAAACAAAAAAATGCATATGCAATGCTTGCTCAAATCTGATTTCACACCGAAATTAAATAATTATTTTCGTCATGAACTACACTGATAAATTAGGCCCGATGTTCTTTCTGTACAGAGTAGTTTTTAAAAAATAAATAAAACGCAAATGTTATGTACAGCATTGACCTACAAAGTACAACGGCAATAATGTAATAAAATATGTAAACATATCTGTTGTTTGACACAGTTGACTGTGACAACATGAAATTCACACTTTTTCACATTGGATCCTCACACCATCTTCCCAGGTATTGTTTTAACATTGACAAATCATTCATCCTACAGACATGATGGTATAGTTTCAGTCGCAGCAGTTTCAAAAGGATGAGAAAGGGGGTAGGGAAAATGACACAAAACACATAATGTAGCAAAGTACAGAGACAAGTGCTTTTAAAAAAAATACACATTCAAAAAGAAAATATACCAAGAAATGTCACCTTTGTCTTATACACACTTTAAAAAAAAAATCTTGTATTTTTTTTGTGACTGATCTGACCTGGCATTTCTTATAAGAAATCAATCTCGATGCCATGTGTGGCTGCCAAACCCTTTCTCCTGACCAGTAGAAAGAAAGTGACCCCTAATCCTGCATCCAAACAGAAAAAATCTGACAAACTGATACACTGCCGATACTTAAATTGAGAACTGTACTGTTATGTCTGTCATGACTTTATGCTCTCTTCCCATCAAAATATATCTGTATATATTTATAGTGAAAACGAGACAAAACAAACAAATAAAAAACATAAAAGAAATCAACAAAAAGTGAGTGTGACGACTCGATCATCACATCTGCATTTTATTCTTCTTCAGTGGGAATTGAGCGTTTTTTTCTTATGGCAAATTGTGCTCACTTTCCATTTTTGTTTAACATCAGTTCTAATCCTCTTCACTTTCTCGCTTCTCTCTCTGCAAAAGACGCCAGCATTGTATCACACACATTTCACATGCATGCCCAAAATGGCTGATGATCATTGTTGTATTTTACAGAGTTACAATGGACAAGGTTTTTTTTTTTTTGTACTTTTCTTTTTTTTTTAATGTGGTCCGTTGTTGTTACTTTTGATGCCAAGGATCAAAGATCTCTTGAAAGTCACTCGGGGATAAACAATGTAACAATGAGATATTTTACACTGCCAACTTCTGCAACCAGACCAACCAACCACACGGTAACACAGGTCCTCAATGTGCCTATTTGCCTTCTCCATATGCTTACCATAGTAAGTGTGCTTGAAATCACAGTACATTATTGTTCAGTGACTCATCAGTTTTGTGAGTTCTCAGCGGGCTTTTAAAGTGAAATTGTAGCTCCCAAATGTGGTACTGCAATTTTTTTTTACTCACGTTTTGGTTCCACCTGTTTGTTTTCTAATACCACACTGCTCTTTTTGTCCACTGTTGAGCTATTGAACTTGTTTGTTTTTTTTATACATAATACTCCTTGTCCTTGTCTTTCGGTCTCTTGCTGTTGGCACCCTTGGCACTGGACTGTTTGTCTTTTACCACTGCCCCGTTGGTCTGTGCAGAGTTGCTGATGTAGTTCCGTGTCTCGTCTACCTGGTATGAGCCTTCGTCCCGGTTGCGGTACTTGTACATGGCGTAGAGGAGGATGAGGATGCAGAGGGCGGCGGCCGACACGATGCCCACCACCATGCCCGTAGTGCTGCTGGACTCGCGGATGACTTCTGAGGCACCGGGGGGCACCCGCCGGATCCCCGGCATGGTGGGAAGAGGGATGGGCACGTTGCGCAGCATGGGCGAGGTGATGAGCGGGCCGCGGGGCTTGGTGCCGTCCACGTCGTAGGACGTGGGCAGCGGGAGTAGGACTATGTCTGTTTGCGGCGGCGGCGGCGGCGGGGGTTTGACCTCGCGGTTGTTCATTTTGCCGGCTGGGATTTTAGGCGGCGTCTCGGATGGCGGAGCGGACGCCACCGTCGTGCTCCGGAGGTCAGGCAGCGCGGGGGGCACGGCCGTAGTCCTGCTGACCTCCGGAGCCATGCTAGGCCTAAAGTCCTTGGTCTCCCACTTGGGCGCGTGGGCTTTGTAGCCGCCATCATAGGCCGACGTGGTCAAGATCTTATCTGTTACCAGGGAGAAGGTGGTGTAAAAATCTTCATCGTCAGTCGGGGGTAGGCTGGAGTCGAATGCCTCCCCAGAGCCAAACCCCGATATCACCAAGCCATCACCATCATCATCATCATCACCATCATCATCACAATCATCGCTGCCTCGGTCCGACAAGCAAGGTACCCCCGCCTCAGTAGGAATGGACAGGGACTCTTTGGTGGTCTCGATAATGGTGAGGACAGGGCGTAGGGTTGGGGGAAGGGGGATATAGGGAGCACGGGTTGAGACAAGAGGGATATCTAGGGGATCCTCTACTAGAACGGGGATGACTAACTCCCCTCCTGTGGGACAAAGGGAGAAAGAGACAAAGACACGTGTTAGAGGACGGCCAGGCTTTACACAACAGTCCACACTATAGAACACACCAAACAGAAAGACTAAAGCAAAAAATGACAAACCAAAGGTAAACAAACAATGACCAAAAACACTATTCTACACAAATGCAAAATCCACACACCTGCACAAATAAAGTTCAAACAGAAAATAATGCGGAAAGGATTAGAAAATAAATAAAAATATGCATCAAAAGGCTTCAAGGGATATGTAAGGTATTGTGCCTAAATATAACTAGTATCGCCCTGCAACTCCAAAGAGACTATCAGTAGAGACTATCAGTTTGAGTACTATGTAACTCCATAATGGCAGCTACAAAACAACACCAGGCATAATACTATCTATGTAGGCCTATTAGAACAAGTAATTACTGAATGGAACATTTAATCTTATGAATCTTTATCAATCATATTCCATGTACATCAATGTACATTTACAATGAATTTATTTAATTTACATTTTAAAATACTAATACATTTGTTAAAGTGTAAATCTGTGCATGAACTACTTAGTAACTACTTAGTACAAGCCACTTTTTGCCACTTTTATGTACAACGTGTAGGTATGTACTGTATGTCACAAAGAACTTAATTCCAGAGACTTGAGGGATTATTAGGTGCTTTGCTAGCCTCTCAGGACAGTTGTTTCTTACCTCCTAGTTCTGCTGTTGTGTGGACTAAAATACCTGCACACATGGGGCTAGCTTTCGCTCACTCTTCACAAAACCGATTCGGCAGGTTCCCTCACAGACCCTAGTCTTTTGCCTTTTGACAGGTCTTATGTGGTAACCACAATGGCATTAGGTCAGAAAACACGTCAACAACACCTGAATGTTAAGTAATATGTAGAATCAAATTGTGTTGTTTAGTTTTTTTTTTTATGTGAACTAGGTTGCCATGGTGTTTCTTACTTGCATTAGAAAACCGATCCTTAGTTACAACTTTTACTTTTTGTTTTAATTACATTGAGTTATGCAGCTATAAAAACATTCAGATGGTCATTGATACCAGTCCAACCGTCTGCCATAGTGTCCAGCTTACACACTGCAAAGGCTTACAAACAAAGGGCACTACAAGGCAATGCAAATGTCTAACAAGGAAAGGAAAAGAAAAACAGAAAGAAAGAGTAACAGAAAGGAAATGCAATGCAAAACAAATCAACAACCAAACTCAAAGCAAAACCTGGAAACATTCGCAAACCATAGGCACAGATTGAAAAAGGGTTAGTAAATACGATTAAAAGAAAAATCAAAACTAGTCAGTTTTGAAAAAAAAATAATAATAATAATAAGAGCCAATAAAAAAAAAGTACTCATCAAAGGAAGGAAGCATACCATATTTTTGTAACTTACATCAACAAATTGCCCGCATGATTTTGGCAGGAAGAAAAAAATTTACAAAAGAAAGTTGTGTAAGAATGCCTTTTGGACAAGTGTGGTTAGTTTGTAAGATTGTTGTTATTAAGCAGTACTTTAGTTTATTTTTTTAAATGATCTCTCTCTTGACAGGATGGCACTGGGAGGCAACAACACATACATCCACACACCATGACATGAAAAATAAACTTCACCATTCTGTTAATTAGTTATTTTTTCCTCTTTCTTTTGATAAATAACTTTTTTACAAAATGAAAACTGTACATCTATGATATTTTAATAGATAATCTCAATTTTTTGCATCAGATATGTAAATCTGATTATTAAATCTTTTTATAATGTATTATTTATTTATTCTTTTTTCCCTTGACATTAAAATGTTATTTTTGTTTTGAAGAAATGTATGACTGTACATATATCATCGCTAAAGTTTTTTGGGGGAAGTGAGGGCCAGGAGAGAGGGGGTGGGTGGGGGGGAGGGTGGGGGAGGGAGAAGGACCTATGAACATACTAGGTAGGAAATGACAAAGATGGGTGAGAACGTGTACATCAGTTGCCATGTCCATGTAAAGGCGGTACGAAGCGGTCGGGCTGCGTTAGAGCTTTTAGCTGTAAGGAAGGGGTGGGGATATACAGACAGTGAGCATATACATGCCCATCCACAAGAGAAAAAAACAGCACTCTCAACACTGACAAGTCTTACAAACCCTAAGCTGCAACTTCTTCACCATGCAGTTTATTTATTTATTTATTTATTTTTTAAACACAATTCATCTGGTCAATTGAGTTTTACTTTTTGGAGGAGAAGTGATCAACTGCAGATCTTGAAGTTTTTTTTATAAAGAAGATAGTGGTGAGGGGTTAAATTGGACCATCCTCCTCTATTTCATTCTTGATGAACTGAGGAAGTTTGGAAGTTTTAGTGTAGCCAATCGGTAATTGAGTTTGGGGTCGTCAATAGAGCCAATCAAATTAACGAACACCATCCATCAAGAAGAAAGAGAGAAAGAGACCAAGACAGGAATAACAATGTATAAGTTTATCACAGAATTGCCATATTTAAATCATCATAAATCATTAATGTTCATTTCTTATTACTTTATGGAAATCAGAACAGCATAAATGTATATACACACACATATGCATATGCATATATACGTATTTTAACACACAAGCACATTTTTAGGAAAGCAAATGGACATAATTTTGCGACTCACACTATCAAGGGGGAGGAACAACCAGAAAGCACACACTGAGGTTAACAAAAGGAGAGGAGGGACACACTGACTTATCACGGTCACCACCTTCAGCAACTAATAATCACAAGGATTATTAGTTGTCTCCAGTGTTTTTGTGTGTTTGATTGTTTACAAAAACGTGTGTTAGTACTGTACGTTAATAAAGACAGGACAGGGGTGCAGTCTGGATGTACGTCTTGGAGGGGAGGGAAAGGAATTTTTTATTTTATTTGTTTATTTGCTTTGTTTAATTTCATTTTGTTTGGGATTTTCACTGCAAGGTTAAACCATGCTCTGAATAAGTTGCATTTAGGGAGAGTAGAATAATGTCAAGGCAAGCTGGGATCTACAGGACTGGCTCAAGTGCCCCACTACAGTGGAGCGCCAAGGGCTGTGGGCTGTATCATTAGACAAGCACTTTTAACTTGGACAAACAAAGAGACCCAATTTACATTGTCACCTAATTAATTATGTCATCACATTATTAGAGCTAACTGTGAAATTTAATAGGGCTTTAAAAAGTTAATACGTTTATTATTTGGTAAATATTTGATCTTGTGTCAATATATAACCAACAGCCTTCGCTAGACAGATAAAACAATATTCCAAGGAATTCCACAAGAGGACATGAGCAAAAATTCATTCAGAACCTGATAAACTGTGTGCTGTCTGCACCATGTCTCAGGATGTACATTATATATAAAAAACTATAAATCTACTTCTGCTCTCTGCTTTCCTCCCTGTCTCTTTCCCAGACCCTCCCATCCCCATCTCATCACTCCCTTTTCCCTCTCATGCCCAGGCCCTCCTCTTCTGAGTTGGGTTCATGTTGTATGATGTCTCTCTATTAATATGGGATTGTTTCCTTGCCAACTTCGACTATGTGCTTATTCTCAGAGGAGCTCATGGAACCCAGGCGCACCTAAGCCTCTTGAGACCACACTAATTGGAAATTGTGATACATAACTAGGTTAAAACTAAATTGAATGAAATTGATCTCAGAAGCTTGATTGTTCAATTGCTTTGTGGGGGTGCACTGTTTTGCAGTCTGCATCCACTCAACTGACACGGCACATAATTAATTAACAATCGACGACAGGGGCTGGCTGAATGGATGAATGGAGGCTATTGACTTGATGGCAATCTCTTGATGGCAAACACACCCATGGCAGTGGTGGAGAGAGCGTTCAGCTTGCTGCGGAACTGTGCCATGGGAATGGTAGTGTGCACTTGCTTATCAAGTCCCTCTGGTTTTAGAAGGCTGAATCTACGAGATCCAGTCTGTTCGTGTGTTTAGCCTGATAGAAGCATGGCTCAGTGATTCATGACAGAGTTGACTATCGAGCCAGCTGGAGGCATGCAGAGTAAGGAATTTCAATGGTGATTTTCTCTCCTTTCCTCTTTCTTTCTTTCTCTCTCTCTCTCTCTCAAAATTCACAAAGCACCTCTCCGTTATCATGAGCTTTGTTTGCCAGGGGGTTGCGCTGGTGTCTCAAAGCGCTCAACCTTGTGTTAGCTTTGCTGCTAAGTCAACACATCCCCTGCATCGTAACATAGCACCCTGGTCACACACGCTACTGTTAAGTTGCAGGCTGGAGAGGAATGAGACATACAGGACCTCTGTGTATTCATACACAATGCAATCCCTTATTAGCTCTTAAGCAAGCACCACTAATGTTGACTATATTTAACTCCTGATCAAACAGGAAGCCATCCTTCTGTGTGTTTGTTCACTAACAACTGATTTGTTTTTCCAGCCAGTGAGGGTGGATCTAAGTTCTGTTATTCTATTTTTTTTTTTGGTATATTGTTTTGGGCTTTTATGCCTTTAATTGACAGGATAGTGGAGAATGACAGGAAGCAAGTGGGAGAGAGAGCATGGGGGTGGGATCCGGAAAGGACCACGGGGCGGGAATCGAACCCGGGTCGCCGGCGTACGGTGCAAGTGCCCCAGCCAGTTGCGCCACGGCTGGGGCCTAAGTTCTGTTATTCCTACCAAGAAACTCGTGGAGCAAAATTCCTGATAGCCTTTCTATCTCAATGCGTCTTTTTCCTGAAACCAAAAACTTCAGGGATACCTCTCTTAAAGTTGTCTCTTAAGTGCAAAATGCACCTATCCCCGGGTGTGGTCACGCAGTGTGAAAATGTCACAATGTCAACAGGAGGTCCGCTAAGCAACATTTACATAAAATGTCCGGCTGCACACCCACCCAATCCCTCCGTACACACAAAGGGGTTGGGCTGCTCAATCCCCGGGAACAGGAGATTCTCTCCAGGCACAGCCTGCCATCCGTGGTCTATTCTCAGGACCAGGCTGGTGTTTATCGAGGCTCCCAAACGTGGATGAATGGCCCGGTTGCGCGCGCGCGCGCATCTGTGTGTGTGTGTGTGTGTGTGTGTGTGTCTCTCTGCTGGGGTTTAATTCCCTAATCCTGTGAAAGGGATGCCAGGAGCCTGGCCTTGCTTTGCAGAAAAAGAAAAGGAGAAGAGAATCCCTTTGTGGTGGAGAAGTGTGTGTGTACGCCAGGCCAAAGCCTTCTCCTGCTGCTGCTGCACATCGTTTCACCTCAGCCTAAGCTCTGATGACACACACCCCCACACACACACACACACCTACCCCACTAACACCATGTGAGGGGGCACATGAGATTATCATAGGGATAGCACTCGTGGGGCTGCCACTGTCAGCACACCGTGCAACCATGCAGGGCATGTGACATCCCCCACTTTCACTCTGGGGTCAGAGATGTGGCCGACAACTGTCCAGCCTGCTGGGACCTCATGCTGGGCACAGTGGAAGGGACACTGCAGGGCATGTCACCGTCGCCAGCTGTGTGAGAAATGGGACTCTCATGGCTTCAGAGGTTGAGGCCATGACAGAGTGACTTCACCCATTATGTGCAAGAGGAAGAGTCCACTCACTGCAGGACACAGCGTGTGTGTGTGTGTGTGTGTATGTGTGTGGGTGCAAGAGGAAGAGTCCACTCACTGCAGGACACAGCGTGTGTGTGTGTGAATGCAAGACAAAGAGTCCACTTACTGCAGGACAGTGTGTGTGTGTGTGGGCATTTTGGTGGTGTAGAGCGGGCGGTGTAATTTGATATGCCATGTTGCAGATTGCTCGTAATCCTTCACTGTGTCCCTGGGCGCACCCCCACAGTTTTAAATTGGCATCCTTGGGACGCGAGTCGTGAGTCCTCTCCTACACAGCCGGCTTGATTTGTTGGGGCCGAGTCGCTTTGACTCGGCCCGCCTCCCCCTTGTGTGCTTCACACACACACACACACACACACACACACACACACGTCATCCAAATAAGCCCCTGTAACTGATCTGAGCCTGCAGCGCCGAAGCGACAGCAGGCTCAACGGGGCCTGACGAGAGGTGACGTGGCTCATGCGCCCTCTGAGGGATGCGTTGGGAGAGTGGCCTCACATGTTTTACACCTCACAGCCCACTCATCGGCTGTCTCGCGCCACCCCTCTTTTCCATCCCTCCATCCCCAGTGCCCCACCACCCTCCTCCTCCTCACCCCCATGACCACACATTCACCCGTCTAAGGGCACGATTGTTAATCCTGACCTCGCACCCTAATGCCATTTCAGCCAGCCCTTGGGATCAGCTACCGCAGAACTGTGTCGTCCCCCCCCCCCCCCCCCCTCAGCTCCAATACAAGGTTACTTAGAGTTTACAACTCATCAAAGGCCAACCCAGACAGTAAAACTGATGGTGAGAATTCATCGACAAACTGTCTGGGGCTGCGAGGACGAAATCCGCTGCACATCTTTGTGAGCCGTCCGATTAATAATTTGTGGTGACAGCCCGAGTGTTCATTAAGCATGTACTGGTCAACAGTAATGAGAGCCGTTTCACTGGGCACGACTCGTCTCCGTGTATGTCTCAATGCTTTCCGCACTGAACCAGGGAGAGAGAGAGAACGAGTGAGAGATGTAGCTTACACATTTATTTGCATTATATAACAGCATTTGTAAAGGAGATAGTGCTAAATAAATAAATGGTTTGGTTAAAAGTCTAAATCTTTAATCTTTAATCTTTGGTTAAATGTCAGGAAGCCTGGTCATGTTTTGCTTTTTTTTTTTTTTTTTGCTTCCTCTCTTCCTGACCTACCCTCACATTTGTAAGCCCTCTTGTGGAATCCCCTCTGGATCAAGGGTAGGTCAAACAGTTTGTACTTGACACAGAACACAGTCATGAGACGCAGTATTGCAAGACAAAGACGAACATAAGAAAGGTACAGTACAAAACACACAAATACACACAAAGCACGCACAAAGCACGCACAGGAACACAACCACGGAGATGTCACCAAAGCACACAAAGGCTGTAGCGTGAAAATGCTACAGCAACACACACAAACACAATCAGAAGCACGGGACACATAATCACACACACACACAACACAGGGTTAGCCAGAGCGCATTATGGATGGAGAAGCGCACAAAATGGTGCCAGTCACGTCCATGCATTAGCAGATGGAGATCTTCCGAGGTTTTTTAGTAGGGCTAGCTACAGTCAGTGCATGCCACAAATGCTTTGGGTTTCACTAAGAGCAACAAATAGAATAGAAAAACAGATATACTTTGTGGCAATAAAATTCTTTTTTATGCCATCTGCATTCAAACAGACATGTATGTGCAGAGAGGCTGAGGAGAAATAAAGTGGGGAGAGGATGGGTTGGGGAAAGGAATCATTCTTTCACACACAACTTTCTTGAGACAGAATGGGGTTGCCTGCACAAGGCCAAAAATAAAAATAAATAAATAATAAATCAACAGATGATGGCAAGAAAAGATTTTGTTGCCTTTTATTTCCTGCCGTATTAAATATGGGGGAAGGAGGGGGTAAGAAACGAGGGATGTTGTTTTTTTTTTTAGTTAGGCCAAATGGCACAGAAAAAAAAACAAAAATGAGAATCTTTTTTTTTTTTTTTTTCAACCACCAAAATTTCATGCGGCACAAGATGAGGTAAAACGAGAGGATCAGCTTTTTATCCTGGAGAGATGGATGTACAGAGACAAGAGCCCAAACGGAAAACCCAAATCACAGAGTATGGAATGTCAAGTGGGAGAAGATACAGAGGGGGGGAGATGTTTATGTAAACCTCAATATGGGGACGAGGATGGGGTACTGGACGTCAAAATGTATAATAATAATAAATAAATGGAATGCAAATGAAACCAATACATGTCATGCAACTGTCCATAATCTGAAAAGACTGGGAGGAGGAGGAGGGTGGGGCTACCAGAATGAGGATATGAATTTCTGTGTCAACACGAGTGTATGAATGTAGTATGCAGACAAATGTACTTGTCTGTTCTGCTTAAATGAGAGAGGACGGGGTACTGTGTACTAGAACCTTGCTTTATAACAGTATCCTAATTCCAAAGTTTCAGAGCACTTGGGGCTGGCACCTTGAGCAATGGCTTTTTAAAGATAAAAGTGCAGAAAAAACAAACTATAGAGACAAAACAATCCGCTGCAGTCTAGCCAGTTGCCTCTCTCCAGCCAGCTGCCTCATATCTTTCGTTGTTATTAAAAGATAGTGCCCCTGGTCAATAATAATAAGGTCAAGCAAGTAGACGTTGTTTTAAAAGTAATGAAACTTGTCTTTGTTGGTAATAGAACAACAAAAAGGGATCATGGACTGAATATATAATAAAGGACAGCACATGATCTGCCAAGCATTTCTCATTAAGAGGAAGAAGAAAAGTGTGGCGTGGTTAATTCTATGTGAGGAGTAACATGAGCAATGATTCATTGTCTTAATTGTTCTTAATTGATTGTAGGAGGTGAAAAGCTGTGAAAACTGGGCATATGCTTTGCAACACATGGAGCATACTTAGGCAGATTACAAGCGTGTTAATTAGGCTAGGAAGGCATTCTGAAGGACAGCCCGGCAATTAAAAAGCTTTCGCCGCGCCATTACTGGCAAAAGGGCCAACGGAGAGGTTGTCATAAATTAACCAGCCTGTTGCTCCACGCCGGATTTGCAACCAACTCGCCGCTGTGGGCATCACATAATTACAGCTTAACCGTTTCAATGGCAGCTCATTGCGCAAGTTCAGTAGAACAGGGTCGCGCCCCAAGTGCTTTTTCAAAACAGGAGACGTGTTGCACGTCAACCCCGTCATTAGCTTAAAGCCTGTTGCCTGTCTCGCCTCTGACGTCCATTTATAACAAATAATATACAAAAGAAAAGAAACAAAAAAGAAAGTAGAAAAATCACCTTCACCTGCTGAGAGACTATGTGTAGGGGGACACAATGCACACAGAAATTCGAGGATATCTGTTCTCTATTAGAATGTTTCAACGCAAGGCAAGCCTCTGACGTAGGAGACAAAGGAACACACAGGAGAGGAGAACTGGTTTCCGTTGCAGTTAGTCTGCTACAGTACATATCACAGTATCTATGCTGAAAGCATTTTTGGTTCCTTTTCCAAGAGTCTCAAAATGTATCCTCTGTCGAGTGAGGCGCATACACACGCACGCACACGCACACACACCAAACGCACTGGCAAAGGTCAATCATGAACAGGACAGATACATTTTGAAGCATCAGTGCGAACAACATGGAGCTTGATACTAATTTTGTACTTTTGACTTAAAGTTCCACTCTCTTTTGAATGCAGAGAGGACAAAATTAGTATAGATGCAATGCCATGTTTGCAACGTTAGGCCCCATAGTCAAGTGTAACTTTTTAATAATCTAATTTTGACTTGTAAAAAGTATGGTACAACTATAGCACTATATCTAAGTGTACTGAGATCTAGGTATGTGCTGGTGAGTATCTAGCACAGCTGAATTTCTGTGAGGATTGTGGACACTGCGTTTCTTCTCTGAACTCATGAGTGCTTAAGGGAGTTTCAAAGTTAGCACGCTAATCTAACATGCCTTTAGTAATGCTTTGGCTGGAGCCCTTTTGAAGTTACACTTTATGTTCTCATGGGGCATGATGCTTTGAGGAGTAGGTCCTCGGTTGCAAATCAAAAAAATAAATAAATAATAAATAGAAGAGAAAACAGAAAAAAAAGTTTCCAAATCAAATAGACCAGATCGAAGCAAGCACACACTCAACACACCCATCCCACCTGCGTGTCCCGAATCGCACTCCTCCAGGTCCTCGTCGTCACTGGAGCACTCGGCCGACGACACGATGTCGTCCGTCGTCTGAGGTCCAGACAGCACCGTGGACAAGAGAGGAGAAAAACAAAAGCAACAGAACAGGAGTTCAAGTACGACATACAGAAAGGAGACAGCTATGCAGAGCATACGGCACCAGAGTGAATTTGAATTTGCATTCACCAAAATGCAAATGCTTATGGGCGCGGGAGACAAAACAACGGAGCAGATGTGGAAGGGTCTTTGCTGCCATTCTCTATTATTGCACACATCTCATCATCCTGCCAGGATGGCATTTCTGCACCATCCCACCCCATCCTTACCCCTACTGCTCCCTGCAGCTGATTATTTACAACCCCAGCCTTATGCAACCCCCCCCCCCCCCCCACACACACACACACACACCGCCTCTGCCACCCCCTAGCCATCCTCCCTCATCAGTGTGTTGTGACTGACCATCAGGGTCCCAGGGAGAAGCGGAGTGGGGGGCTGATTTGTGTGCAGGTGCCACACTGGGTGATCACCACCACCACCCACCCACCACCAACATGATGATTTATTTGCCCGACCCCCACCCACCGTTCCCTCACCGGCACCAAGCTGCTACGTCAGTCATATTTCACCTTTTTTGTGTGTGTGTGTGAGTATAAGTTTGTGAGAGAGAGAGAGACAGACAGAGAGAGATAGAAAGAGAGTGTGTGTGTATGTGTGTGCATGTGTTTGTGGAGGGGGGGTTGGTTTGATGGGGTGGTAGGTTGGGGCAGGGTGTTTATTAGCGTGGATCGGCGGTGCGATAAAATAAGCCCTGTCACAGAGCAGGGTTATGAAATCATAGCGCTGATTGAGTTTGCAGTCCTGGGTGAGAGGGTCCAGGCTCTAAATATCATTGGCTTTGACAGACTAATGAAACAGTGCTCCTGAGCCAGGCTGCCCAGGAGAAAGAAAGAGAGAGAGAGAGAGAGAGAGAGAGAGAGAGAGAGAGAGAGAGAGAGAGAGAGAGAGAGAGAGAGAGAGAGAGAGTAGAAGAGAGGGAGGGAGAGAGAGAGAGAGACAGAGAGAGAGAGAGAGAGAGTAGAAGAGAGGGAGGGAGAGAGAAGGAGTGAGAGAGACAGAGTAGAAGAGTAGGGAGAGAGTTTGAAAGGAAGTCAGAGAAACAGGAGAAGTGAACGAGAGACAGAGAAAGAGTGCAATGAAGAAAAAGACAGAGAGAGAGAGAGAGAGAGAGAGAGAGAGAGAAAGAGAGAGAGAGTGAGAAATATGAAAGCCACTGTGTAAGACGCTGAGACATTAAGTGCAGTTAAAGAGTCCATTTGTTTGATTGTATTCACCGAGTGTCCAGATGAAGAAGTGGTGAATGCTGCGGTGTGGTCAAGGCCGCAGGCACAGCATAGAACTATGGCCCAGAGTAAAAAATGCTCTCTGTCTGCAAGTGAGCCTGAATCACCCATACTGTAGAGATTTTTTTAAAGGCTTGTGCTTGTGCTCCTAGAGGTTGGAGGCATTTTTTGGGTAGGGGTGGGGGCTTATTACCCAAAGATGGTGACTTAGTGAAGACCGAAGAACTTTCGAGAGCACTAGCAGTGCTTGAAGGTAAATAAATACCTAAATACCTTGACTTCAATGTGACCTCTCAAACAAACTACTCTGGCAAAGACCAAGCCTTGTAAGCTGGCATAGACCACACAGAGTAAGACCTCTCAACAGTAGCTGGCTTAGCAGGTGCAAAGGTTAGTGCTTCCAAGAGAAGGGAGGTCTTTGGGGGCATGGAGGGGGGGGGGGGGGGGGGTGCCTGAAGAGGTGTTGTTATTGATTCCTCACAAACACTCAAAATATGAGCCCCCACTGAAGGACGACACAAGATGTCAGCCAAAAAACAAAAGCAAACCCAAGTCAGAGACGATGGTAGCGAGGCAGTTTTAGATTAGATTATTACGCCGGGGTAAAGTCATAGCTTGCGGCAGTCTGAGACAACGCACACACACACACACACACAGCATACGGTGGGTGTTGACACGAGGCCGCAGAGGTGATTGAATTATGTCGGCGCTGGCACCATCATGCCCTCCAGCCCCTCGGCCGCCTTTTCAATAATTCTCTCAGAGCGCGGGGAGGGAGAGAGAGGCGAGGCAAGGCCGCCTGTTTACTGCTGTGTAAAATCACCCGGGAACCTTGAGAGATGTGGCACGTCGTGACTGGCCCGGGAAGCACAGTCAGCACAACACTTCTCTCTCTCTCTCTCTCTCTCTCTCTCTCTCTCTCTCTCTCTCTGTGTTTTGTTTGTATGTTAGATAATCTATTTGACAAACCAATGTCAAAATGCCCCTTAAGTGTACAAAACAGTAAGAGTAAGCCTGTGATGTCTGTATTTAAGGCAACGCTCCTGTTTTCTCATTGCTGGGTGGCATGTTACCTGACTTCACCTGCGTACCGTTACATCCGACAGATCCGCTGAAAGAAAAAGCTGGCATAATCTGACAGCTTACATTACACAAGGTGTCACTAAGGATCAAAGTCCCAAACACACAAAAGCACAGCTAAAGAACACTTATGATGACTTTTATCAATGCAGTCCAGCTGAGAATACATTATCCCACTTACATAATTAGCACAAGTCCATGTCATATCTGGGTAAATTGCATTGCATACATGCCATGGTCATAGATTTATATTAAACCATGCTTGGTTGTGGCATAGTTTTCTTTCAAGAGTTGTTTGTAGGGCCATAAGGTAACTATTTATTTTGCCAAATGTTATGCTGTTCTCCATAATATTAAAGGATAACTAAACTGAGGCTCTGTATACTTTTTTAACTGACATCAACCAGTCATAAACAATGTTTTTTTCCCCCGAGACTGTAGGTGGAGCCTGGGTGACAGTTTTCTCTAAGGAATACCTTGTCTTTCTCTTATCTCATCTGATGAAAGACCTCCAACATAATACCTTCCCTAATCTGTCGTCTCCGTGCAACACATGTGCAACAGAGACAGAGTGAGACTGCCGAAGCAGATTTCAGCAGCAAGCTTTTCAATGTCATAAACATCCTCGCAAAATGCCTCTCACTTTTGTACATGCATAGTGAAGGCCAATGGGTCAACAGCTGGTTTTGAGCCATGAATTTGCTAAGCATGAAATGCCCCCATTTGCTTCCCCCCCCCCCTCACATTCTTTATTTACATTTTCTTTGTTTTGTTTTTTTGTCCTTTATGTGGCGGGGGATGTGCTTAGTAAGGCTATTATAACACATCTGTTTGCTTAAAAAAAACAGAGGTATTAAAAAGATATATAGTGACAGACTGAAGAAATTGTGCAAAAATGTATGAAAATGCGTCTTCTCTGTCCCCCCCACCACGTCAACCCTCAGTGCCTGGCCAGCAAGCCTACAAAACCTGATTTCACAGCTGGCGAAATCCAATTCTGGGAATAAATCTCCATGGCATGAAAAAGAATATATTTTGGCATCAAAATGCCTTCGTTTTAGCGAAAACCAGTCTTGGGAAAAAGAAAAACAGGCCTGCTTGTCTTCTGCCAGCAGTAAAGGGAGAGGGAGGGAGAGAGAGAGAGAGAGAGATGAGTTATATGTACCATGCATGTTCCTGTCAAAAGAGGACATGTCATGGGCAAGAACTTGCAGCAAGAAAGTCACATTATGGCTAAACCATAACAACAGTTGGGAGTGCTGAAAACAGCAGCTCACTAAATGGACCAGACAAAAATGGGACAAAAATACCTTCGCACCTTCCCTGGTGCTCCACACATTAGCCACTTTACCGGTGAAGACATGGCATTAAGGTGCACATTAGAGATGCTTCTATACATTTAGATGGATGGAGGGAGAGAAAGAACAGAGCAAATAGAAAGAGAGAGGGCCCCCCTTCTGAGCTCACAGCTGAAGAAAAGGCCAGTTTTGATTAGCCCCCCCCCCCCCCCCCGTGTGTGTGTGTGTGTAAAACCTTGGCTGAAGGGGGAGTATATTCGCCCTTTGCTAATGACAGAATCACAGAGTAGGGCACTGCTCAGCAGTGGCCTACTCTGTGATTCTGTCATTAGCAAAGGGCGAATATACTGAAGATATCTCCACAGATATCAGTTTAAAATAAGACTTTGATTAAATCTCTTCTCTTCAATTCCATGTTTAAATACATGAAATATGCCCCCCCCCCCCCAAAAAAAAAAAAAAAAAAACCCGAACGAGATAATTCAAATCGTGGTAAAAAGGGTTTATAAACTGCGTAATCACAGCAGCGTCTCCTGCAGTTTTGGTGTTAAAAAAGAAATATTCGCTGTCATGCAGCCACAGTATCCCTTTCCGCATCCCATAAAAATATCAAGCCAAGCATTCAGAGACGCCGGAGCAAACGAAACGCATTCAGAGACGCCGGAGCAAACGAATAGCCAGCACAGCAGCAGCAGCGTTTATTTGGCTTGTGCTTTGCTTGCAGAGATCTATTTACTGCAATCCCAATGAAAAAAAGATGATGTCTGTCTAAACACTAAAGGAGGGAAAAGACAGGCTTCAAAGCAATATCCCTAATCCTACCAGACACCTTCTTTTAAACATATTTTATACTACAATATCCACGGGAATGATGCATTTTCCTTTCGATCACAAGAAAGCACGGATGTCAAATTGGTGTTGGGATTCCACTCATTGTTTTTGCTAGACTGACATCAAGACAGGTGAAGGAAGAAGAACTGGCTCCGCCATCCCCTCCCCTGAAGGGCTTTTAGAACCATGACCTTGTCTGCTGGTGGGTTTTTCTGGAACGTTCCCCATGCTGTGCCAGATAAATGCATAGTACGCCACTCATGTCTCTATCCTCGACAAAGACCCCTGGAGACTAAATGTCTGGAGAGGTCTGCTTGCACACAGAAAATAAAAAAGCCCTCCACCCCCACCCCCACCCCCCTCAAAGACAGAGCAACAACCGAAAAACTCCCCACACGAGCCGCAGTGATAGTCATCTCTGATCCGGAAGCCTGGGCTTCGATCAGGTCACTTCAGATGTGCATTATCATGTCCAATCTCGGCGTTGACAGGGGGACAAGGGGAAAGCTTGTATTACAAGGAGAATCGATGGCGTCAAGCCATATCCCTGACAACAGGCTGCCACAAGCCATCTCCCCCAATCTCATCGTAGGAACCAGCACTGGAAGAAAAAGGCTTTCCAGTTTACTACATAACACATTTTCACCTCAGACAGGCCTCAGACATGAGATGTCTTTTATAAGAAAAAGATCATATTTTTTCAGAAGGAAGAGAATCCTTTCTATTCTATACAGCATTCCAGTCCAGTTACAAATACTGTATCCATGGTTATCCATACAGTACATTCCAAATACTGTCATTTTTCATCATTATCAAACAAACAGCTAAATCGAGGAAACAGTCCTCAAAAATGTATGCAGGGTGAACTTCAACAGCAACTATTGATGTATATGTTTTTGTTTTCTTTTGTTTGTGTGTTTGTTTTTTACCCTGATTTTTAGAGTACACTCCAAGGTCTCACCACAGTCAGCGTTGTTCTTTAGGAGCTTGGGCCTGTTTTTGGCTGCAGTAAAAATACATCTAATTTCTCCTCTGTCCAGCTTTCTGAGAGCTTTAATAGAATAGATTGTCCAAAGTATCTTTTCTTCTGTGTGCCTGAGTGTGAGTGTGTGTGTGTGTGTGTGTGCGTTTCGTTGCTCTGCTTTTTTGTACACAGCGCATTGGTTGTTGCAAGCTCACAGCAAACTCTAATTGCCCCAGGCCATAGCAGCCAGTTTTCAAACAGGGTCATTTATCTTCCTGTGTAAAAGGAAATGGTCTTCGGCCTTGATCTTTAATCACTCCCCTGCCGCAGAGTACAAGGTCATCGGGGAGGGCACAGTGACAAACAGTCCCGGCCAACTCTCTCTCTCTCTCTCTCTCTCTCTCTCTCTCTCTCTCGCTCTCTCTCTTTCTCTCTCTCTCCTCTCTTGCTCTCCGCACACCGGGCCTTAGCTAAAATTAGAGCGCCACACGCACACTCGCTGGATGTTTCAATTACAGAGCCCTGTGGCAAAAGGAGGGGAAGGAGGGGATGGGGATGGGGATGAGGAGAGTCTGCTTTCCCCACTGTGCTTTCACACAGTAATGGAGAGCGCAGGATACTGGCCAGAGACACTCAGGACACAAGCACACACACACACCCACACACCCACACGCACACACACACACACCCACACTCACACGCACACGCACACACGCACACACACACACACACACACACCCACGGGCACACACACACACACACACGCACACGCACACGCACACACACGCACACACACACACAGGCACACACACACACACACACACACGGGCACACACACGCACACACACGCACACGCGCACACGCACACGCACGCACACACACACACACACACACACACGGGCATGTACACACACGGGCATGCACACACACACACACAGGCGCACACACGCACGCACACACACACGCACACACACACGCACACACACATGGGGGCAAAAGGGCGCTCGGGGCTCGAACCGGCAACCCTCCGGTTACAAGTCCAGAGTGCTAACCAGTGGGCCACGGCTGCCCACAAAGTTTGTAACAAAGTTAGAAATACCATGAACAGAAATTAAACATTTGCGTATAATACAGCGCTAAAACAACTCAAATGCGCAGCATTTTAACAGTAGCTTTGGAGTGGAGGTCATTGAGATCATTATGGCCAGCATGAAGTGCCGTTTGGCTGGGTTTCAACCCCAGGACTCAATGATCATTTAGAAAACAAAGCCTCAGGGTGTAGGCATTAGGCAACACTAATTCTGTAGTGAATATCCCATTCATCTTGTTAGTGTTGGAGATGTGAATACAGCCAAAACCAAATCTGATAACCATCAGGTCTAACACTATTCTCTACTTAAAAACACTACCAGTACTACAAATGGAAGACGGCCATGCATTCAATCCCATTTGCACCCCATGAAGCCTATCTCATTTTGCGGTCAACCAGCAAACCCATTACGAAAATATCCACGCAATTCTCGGACGAACCATGTGGACACACACACACTGCATCCAATCAGAGCAAGATCATCACTGCTGGTCAGTGCTGTCCTTCGGTCTGCATGATGCTCCACATTTGAGCAATGTGTGCCAACTGTCACTGCAGCTGATAAAACATGACAATAAAACAGCCAGCCAATTCTCTGCAGAAACATGGAAACACAGAACACGCTCACCATTCTGGAGAAGAATGGACATCAGGCAGAGGTATTTACTGAAAGGGGTGGACGCTCAGCGGGTATTTTCTGCCCACTAGGGCAGCGGTAGATGATGGCAGAGGTGAGGTCGTGAAAGCAGATCTCTGGGAGATCCGCGGTCCAGCATGCGCTGGCCTTCGCCTCTTGGCGAAGAAATGATATCTCCGTGCTTTTGTAGCTGTCAATCACACGTTCCCCTCGCTACGCACCACGGACTGGAACGGTCAGCAGGGTTCAGCAGTGTTGGACGAACTCTGTGGGCTCGACAAAGATTACTTTTATTCTCTCCAGAAAAAGGGGACATCTCCAAATGTCAGAGGTCACACTCCTGTATTTGATTTGAAGAGGGATTTGAAAAGGTTAAAGGGGGGAGGGGGGGCTGAGAATGGATGACGGCTGAGGTTATTGAATGGCATTTTGGCCAAAAGCAGAAGTGCCGAAGCTGCCGCACTTGAGAGGATTTCAAAGCCTGCTGTTTACTTCAACAGAATAAGACACCAAATATAGATTAAGACGCAGTGCTTAGGTCATCTTGCTGGACAGGGTCAGCTGCAGTAATACATCTTGTTGTCCATAGGCATTGTGCATTATCTGATGCCCTCCTTAAGCACGGGCTGATGCCCTCCCTATAATTTGCCAACCCTCAAAAGCGTGCCTATTTTTCCAAGCTTTTTTCAATATCTAAAACCCATTATCAGGGTGGTGTTTTGGGGGGGGGTAATGATGAGATAAAACGGGGTACGGTTTTGTTATGGCTCATTAGTAATCAGTGCTCTTGGTGCACGCATGCATTTAATCGAGGTAGTGGCGGCCAGCGAGACTCCGCGCCACCGCAGCTGATGAAGCCGTGGAAAGGTGTCGCCCTCGCAGTGGGCTATCTCTTCATGCTGTGGGCTCCCTGGTCCTTGCCGTCCTTAATGAGCCTGTGTGTGTGTGTGTGTGTGTGTGTGTGTGTGTGTGTGTGTGTGTGTGTGTGTGTGTGTGTGTGTGTGTGTGTGTGTGTGTGTGTGTATGCGTGTGTGTATGTGTGGGGCTCTCCATCTGTCTGCCACATTCGTGTAATTGGGACCACCAAGCGTCCCTCGGTAGTCGGCATCCATCTCGCGGTGCGTTGCCCGTTGGGAGATGGAGGGAAGGTGGAATGTGGAGAGGAGGAAGAGAAAGAATGAGGGAGAGAGAGAAAGAGAGAGGGGGGGGGAGCCGGGCAAATCAAATTAACACGTGGACTGCAAACAAGGCGCCTGTCTGGCATGCCGAACCTGACCTTTACACGATTACCTGCGTCCCCCCCAATATCGCGCCACTCTCCATCTTTAGCCCTGGAGTGGTGTGTGTGTGTGTGTGTGTGTGTGTGTGTCTGAGTTTAACACCAAGGCGCCACCATGCCCCCCTCAGAGAGAAACAGAGACTGTCATGATTACACAGATTTGTCCCGGAAGGGGGTTCTAGTTTCCCCAACAGAGAAAGCCCTCCACACTATATAAATATATAGCATATAAATGATGTTCAATAAGAAACACTGACAAAAATCCCTAAAACCCTGACAAATCAAAAAACAATCCATACTCTACTTTCTCAATAAAGCCAAACACACAAGTCACCCAACAGCCAATAATGAAACTTATAATGAGGATGGGTGATGGTGGTAAGAAAATAGTAATTGCATCATTTCAACAAACAAAATGGAGGCCAAGCTAAGAAGTGTGGGTTTCCTGTTATCCTCATGCAGCATGCTGAATACATTAGCCATTAACAAAACTCTTATAATGGACCAAGGAGAGTGATAATAAAATAGTAATTGCAGATGTTGTGCATACGGAATGGAAGTGGGGAGAGAGTGGCTTTCATGTTTCCCCCACGCAGCTCATTTACTGGAGGCACACTGTGCAGCTGACGCTGACGCTGACGCACGGCACACTGTGCAGCTGACGCTGACGCACGGCACACTGCGCAGCTAACGCTGACACACGGCACACTGGAGAGTCTGCACAAATCATCGCCCTTCCCATGCATCTCCCAAAGGTGTGCTTAAGCTGCAACCTGGAAATTAAGTTATTTCCTTCCTCTGTGTGTGTGTGTGTGTGTGTGTGTGTGTGTGTGTGTGTGTGTGTGTGTGTGTGTGTGTGTGTGTGTGTGTGTGTGCGTGTGTGTGAGGGAGCTTAAGGGGTGGAAGGCATTCAGAGAGAGAAATGCAGAGTGAAATTCTTGTAATGAATGAGTGTCCCTTCACACAGCTCTCATATCTAAACCTCTGAATCTCAGAATAATGATGTGCTGCCGATAAGGTCTAGATGACACATGAACCAGATTTCATGCAGTCCAGCCATAGATGGGAGAAGACAATTACCATATCCCTTGTCATGCACTTGATTATTAATTGTATTCAGATTCTGAATAATAATAATAATAATAATAATAATAATAATAATAATAATAATAAAAATGATAAAAAATATAAAAATAATAATAGTAGTACTAGTAGTAGCAGCAGTAATAGTAGTAGTATGTATGACATGGATTCCATTTCTAAACCATTCCATTATTTTAATTATAATCAATTAAGACACACAATTCTGACTAAATGGAGCCATGTTTTGCCCACTGGAGACAAAGCTAATCTATGTGCATAGCGTAGATATGAGTCATACCTTTTATTAGAAGAAAAAAACAAACAAACACAAAACATGTTGGCGTTAGTCATCATTGCTTTGAGGCAAAGGATCAAAGCGAAAGTAAACTGCTAAATGGGAGAAAATGAAAGAGGCAGGCATATCCACAGGATGTCGCAGATCAACGCAAAGATCCGCTTTTGTTTTTGCTAAATTGCGCAAGCATCCAGGGGTTTAGATCTCACAAAGAGGGATGATGCTGAGCTCTACGGCACCCTGCTACACACTCAGCTGCTCTCATAGACACACATTACAAACCAGCTCACACTCTAACCCACAAAAGCCAGAACAGTTGGCCTCCCACTGGATCCTACCTGCTGGATAAGTTCTCGCTGACACCTTGCTGACATTCAAATGCCAATGCTAGCTAATGGAAACTGCTAAGTTAGAGTAGTAAATGGTTATTCCTGATGCCTCAGTGTGTCATGGTGATGTTATGAAACACACAGCAACAGCCCTACATTTGCTCTGCGTTTGCCTGATGCTTAGATTGCGCTACTAACACATACTGCCCCTATTCGCCTCTCAAGCCTTCACAGGTCTATGATTCTAGGGCATAGGAGAGGGAAAAAAAAAAACAGCCTGTCAGGTTTTTTCTGAGCCCACTCAGGGGCCACCACCCGGGGTGGACAGAGGTGTGTGGGCATCCTCTCGGGAGACAGAGATGGACTTGCAACATCTGCCCGCTCATGGGTGGAAGATCAAGTGTGAGAGCCGCGAGCCACGACCACCCTGCTCTGCTCCACCCCCTGACCTCGCACCCAACTCAAACCCCCCCCCCAACGGCCCCCAAACCTCCCAGGGGACTGTTATTAATTAACCATGAGATTGTCTCCCTGCCCCACTCCCCTCCGCTCTGCAGTGCAGTGGATGAACTGACCAAAAATACAGTATGATCCAACACTGCCCTCGTCCCCCTGGGACCTGGAGGGCACAGGCTGCTGCTGCTGCTGCTGCTGCTAGTGGGGAAAAAAAGGGAAAAAGAAATGAATGTGTCAAAGGGCTTCCGCTGCCTCGGGGCTATGACACCCCGCTCACTCACTCAGGGCTCCCTGAAACAACACACCGTTCGTTAGCCATGGCGCCCTCATAAGGGGTTTGATAGATAGATAGATACTTTATTGATCCCCAGAGGAAATTCAAGGCCAGGGGAAATTCTAAGTTTGAGCTCCTGCCAAACCCCCAAACAGGTTTCCCTCTCCCTGGTCTACCAGGATTTTTGACAGCTAACAAGTGTGTGTGTGTGTGTGTTGGGGGGGGGGGGCAAATCATAATGAGGGACACAAATGATGGGCTCTCTGTCTGAAGTTACCGCGCTGAGGAAAATTTGTTCTAAAACACAAACAAACTCCCATCGAGGAATTTCATGAGGAATTGAGGAATTAGAATTGTTATCGAGGAATAGTTTTTCATCGACGTGCAGGCAGGCTAGACCAGGCTACACTGATGCGCTCGCGGAGTGTAGGCTGCAGCAGTTAGCTTCCACTAGACGTGAAAGCAGCGCACACATTTAAAAAAAAAACATAGACCTAAACTGATTTTTACACTCCGCTAACGGAACGCTTAAGTTGCACACCTGGTGTAGCCCACCTGTCTCAACTAAACCCTCAGTCTCACTGACTTCCACAGAACTTGTGTTAGGCTCCAAACCCGATGTTTACACATAGGAGAGCACAACAGCGGTGCTGTTCTCGGTACCATGGCTGTGACCGTGTGCGCCTGCATCTGGGCTGAAAGAGTCGCGGCCCAGTCAGAGCTGACATGAGAGGTCATCATTATATCCCCCCCCCCCCCCCCCCCCCCCCAAACACACTCTCACGCTGATCCGGTTCTGAGGTGAGGCGGCGATGAAAGTCCCTCTGCCTGTCAGCCAGACGGCAGCGCTGGGGAGAGTTATGGCTTTAATATTAAGACCGCCGCTTCAATTTGTCCTCCAGCATCAATGAAACGGCTCACTGTGATTACTTTTCCCACCGAGCCGGAGACATTCATTGGCTCGCAGTCAGAACGCGTTTAAGGAGGCACTCTGTTAAGGTTGGGGGGGGGGGGGGGGGGGGGGACTGCCAAACGTGAGGTGTGTGTCCGCGCTGAAAAAAAAAATGCAGACAGACAATAAGGCCTCCTTGAAGAGCCAATCTCTAGCCCAGCCGACGAGCGGGAGAAAAGTCCTCCATCCGTGATCTACAAAAGCGGGCGGCTTCAGAAAGCATCAGCCCCGGGGACAGGGAAAGCCTACTTATAACAAAGCGGCTCCCTTATCCTGGACACCCTGCCTGTCTACCTTATAGGAGAGCTGCGGCAGGGGAAAGCTATGAGGCTTGATGCAATCCTTTGAGCAGAAGAAAAAAAACACTTTCACACATGAAGTTTACTCAACTCCATTAAACTCCATGTCATTAAAACTACAAACAACACAATCACTCTCCATAAAGTAACTCTAACTCGGTAACATAAACACTTTAAATAACCCTTCTGAACTTCATATCTTATCTGAGCACAACAACATATGTTCACTCTATCAGTTTCTTCTACATCTTTCTACAGCTACTTTTTAAGTGTTGCTGTTATCATCCTTCTCCCCTTGTCACTCAATACACTCCCTGCTACACTCTTTGTCTAGTCTCATAGTTATTGACAGATTTCTTACCTGGATGGTAGGTGGAGACCTCTGCTTGCGTGTGGTGGTGGTGGACAGGGTGGTGGTGGTCTCGATGTAGGTGGTGGACATCTCGGGTGGCATGGAGGTGGTGGTGCGAGTGCCGCCCCGGCCTGTGGGCACGTCACCCACCAGGCGCACGCTGCCGTTCACCTTGATGTTGGCGTGGCCCTCTGCCGCCATGTTGAGCACCTTCAGGCCGTTGTAGTAGAGGCCTGACAGCTGGCCCTGGTAGGGCCGCTTGCGGTCATTACCGCCGATCGAGATGGTGGCCTGGGTGTTGAAGATGGTCAGCTGACGACCTGGGAGTGGGCGTAGGGGTCGAGGGAGACAGAGCGGAGAGGAAGGGAAAGAGGTCTCAGATGACCTGACCGCGCGCGCGTGCGTGTGTGTGTGTGTGTGTGTGTGTGTGTGTGTGTGTGTGTGTGTGTGTGTGTGTGTGTGTGTGTGTGTGTGTGTGTGTGTGTGTGTGTGTGTGTGCGTGTGCATCATCAATCATCTCATTTTGTTACCCTTTTTAAAGTGTCAGCATTCTCGTTTACTGCAACACTAACCCAAAAATAAAATAAACAAGACAAGGAGACAACGAGGGGAAAGGCAGAGCAACTGATACGCTACAATGTAACAGCCTATCATATCATATCATATTTCATGCATTTACATATGCTGAAATGAATAAAAAACACTCTGTGTTGCTTTCAAAATAAATAAAAAAAAATAACATGCATTTTTTTAAAAAATGTACACTGTCATTTTGTCAAATGCAGAAATCCTAATTGCAAATATGAATTGTGGAGTTCCCACAACACTGCAAGCTTATTACATCTGATACACATACAATTACATTACACTGGGCATGAAATGATAAGGGTGTGTGTGTGTGGGGGGGGGGGGGGTCTCTCATCTCATAGACATCAAAGAAAGATCATGTTGATTCATGCATGTAGCTCTACTAATGGGATTTCAAACTGCTTTTGTGCCTTTTTAAAAAATTGTTAAAGGGACTTTATAATCGTCTTAGGAGGTTTAGGCAATGACCTTTAAAATGCATTTTATAATGATATTATTACCAAAGTGAGAACTTTAATAGGAAATTTTACAGGCTCACCAGCCGCCCTCCCCACAGTACCCACCCCCCCCCCCCCCCCCCACACACACTTGACCGTGCGCTACAGCGCTCTGCTCTCGAGGCTAACTGCTTGAGAGATGGCAGCTAGACAACAGCAGAGCTCCCTGCTTGACATGCACAACACGCCGACAGCACACACTGGTGCCTCATCTTTTTCTCCGCTCTGAGTTGAACAATAGCTATCCACTACCTGGCGCTGCCAACACAACCCTGAAGGGTGTGTGTTTGTGAACATTTAACCTTACAATTAGACTCAGTGAAAGACAAAGGCCCTGTAATAGTCAGGTGCTGTTTAGAAGCAAAAGAAACAGCAAAAGAAACACCAGCCCTTAAGGGGTGTCAGACACTGGTTTCTTATAGCCTGATAGAATAATAGCTTGATATAGTTAATTCATATTTATAGCACTTGTTATGGAAGATTTCTATAACAAGTGCAGTTGTTAAAGCTCTTTACGGCATATTTTTTGTTGTTTCATATAGTCCCTTTAACTGTCCTATCTCACAGATGTGGAGAGTGAGTGGGGAAAATAGCAGCAATTCATATTCAGTCTAAAATTAATATGAGAGGGAAAAAAAAAATCAATGGATGTTGTATTTTAGTTGACTAGTTTTGAAGTAAATTCAAAAGGTGTAATTTTTCAAAACGGTTGGAGGGAACGACATGACAAAAAAAAGAGAAGGAATCAAACAAACAAAAAAAAAAAAAATGAAAAAATAAACACTGGAATTCTAGGAAAGTGTTACCTTTCTCATGTAGCCAATCTTCGACCGGCCGGGTATATTTGAATGGGATTTTCTTATTAGCCGTTTGATAGCGCTCAATGTCGCTGTTGCCTTTGAAGTTTAAAAGTTTAAAAAACAGTTTAAAACGGCAGAAGTCACATATCACATTTAGACACTGGTTTAAAAGAACGTTTAGCCAAGTTTTAAGATGGGTTAGGTCATTTTATGATTATCCATTATGGTTAGGTTCAGTTCGTAGCACCATGCTGATACAGAGCACTTGCTCGGAATAAGAAACAGGTGCAGACGGATCGAAATGTCAACATCCAAACAAGCAATACACATAAATGGCTAAGACTTCAATATCTCCCACACAGAGACATTTGTAACCTGCAAGAGAGATCAATTAGGTTATACAAAACACCATGAGTGCTGGAATTAAAAACCCAGGTTCGTCTCGCCATTCATCTCCCAGCTGATGAATGGCCGACATTGTTAACTAAGCATTGCATGTGTCGCTCGTAGACCGAGCGTGGAGATAAATTGGACCTAATTCCAGAGCCACCGCTCCCACTGGACAACACGCGCTCTTACATTTCAGGGGTCAGGGAAACAAGTCAAGGGAAACAAGTCACTCCAAGCCGAAGTCGCTCTAGGCTAGGGAGAGGCAGAAGGAGGGAGGTGGAACGAGGGAGAGGGGAGAAGGAGGGAGGTGGAACGAGGGAGAGGGGAGAAGGAGGGAGGGGAATGGCGGTCCAAGCGGTGGACCTGCTGGGGAATGAGCCCCCCGATGACACAGATTTCGAGGACACTGCATACAGATGAGATCATTACCAAGCCTGGCCTGGTGAGAGACAGACAAGGAGAGCAAGGAGGAGAGAGAGAGATGGAGGGAGAGAGAGGGAAAAAAAAAAGAGAGAGAGAGAGAGAGAGAGGGCTCTGTGGTCCAGAAGTGGCTGTGAAGCCTCTGGGCTGCCCGTGCTCCTACTGAGACCAAGTGTAACATGTTCCAGCAGGACTCGAGTGCCATAATAATCTTCTCCTCTCTCCACCTCTCTTCTCTTCTCTATTTTCCTCTCTCACATCCACAGGCAAAAATACTCAGTTTTGTTTACCGCTTTCCACTGTCTGTAATTTTCACAACTCTCTCTTTCTTTCTCTTTCTCTTTTATGCCATCTTGGTTTCCCTTTTTCTTTCTGTTCATTTGTACTCTTTTGATTTGGACTTCTGCTCTCTCTCTCTCTCTCTCTCTCTCTCTCTCTCTCTCTCTCTCTCTCTCTCTCTCTCTCTGTCCTCAGTTTGACTAAAACAACAGATAAGATTTGACCATTTAAAGGGACACCAGGCAACGTTTTCGTGTTCATTAATCATCTTCGTAAGTATATGTATAGGTATATGGTTAAATGACTCATTACGGGGCGAATGAACGCTCTCTCGCCCGCCCCTACTGCCTGTAGGAAGAATATCCCACTTGCAAGTTCGGTGTATCCTACCCGCCGACCGAAGCAGGATCAGTTTACAGCACAGAGGCAGGCTAACGAAACGCTAGAGATTGTTGCAAACGTGTGTATAATGGCAGAGCCGGCGAAGAAGCAGTGAAAACCCTTGACGGAAGACGCAAAGAAAAGGAAAAGAGCTTCAGACCGAGCGAGGGGGAGTTTCGTAAAGAAAAAGCATCAAGCTTGCCTGGTGTCCCTTTAAAGGCCCATTTAGGGGAGATCTAGGCAATGAGAGTAGCATCAAAGTGACTCACAGAATTTCTTCTGTGTGTAAAAATAACATGCATACAATTTAAAATATTCAGACAAGTCGATGTCCCCATAATGAGTAATGAAACACAGCCGGGCTCCACGCTGAGGTGTTTGAACGTTTCCACATGATGCGCTAGATTAAGCTGATAAAAATGCTGTTCTCTGGAGGCGTGTGGTAAATTATGAAGGCGCAAGGAGGGATAACGTGACTTCCTGTAAGTGTGAAATTTGGAGGCAGCAGTGCAGTGTGTACGTGTGTGTGTGTGTGTGTGGTGTATGTGTGTGTGTGTGTGTGGATGTGTGTGTGTGTGTATGTGTGGATGTGTGTGTGTGTGTGTGTGTGTGTGTGGTGTGTGTGTGTGTGTGTGTGTGTGTGTGTGTGTATGTGTGTGTGTGTGTGTGTGTGTGTGTGTGTGTGTTGTGTGTGTATGTGTGTGTGTGTGTGTGTGTGTGTGTGTGTGGGTGTGTGTATGTGTGTGTGTGTGTGCGTGTGTGTGTGTGTGTGTGTGTGTGTGTGTGTGTGTGTGTGTGTGTGTGTGTGGCGGGGGGTGGGGTGGTCGGGACAAAAGGCACTTGACACTGCCTCTTTTACAGCACCATACATAAAACATTTTTCCCCCCCTGTGTTAAAAGGAGGAGATCTGGATGAGGAAAGACTTCAAAAGAGCAAAGATACTGCAGTCATCGCTTCCAATAAGCTGTGGCCCACTGAGTCACAGCCACATCACGCTCAAGCCCCAGCAGGCCAGGCAGGGAGACAGCTTTTACAGAACCCCAACACACACACACACACACACACACACACACACACACACACGCGCACACACACACACGCACACTTGAGAGGAACAGGAACACAAATTGGATTTGGCCTTTGGCCTTATATTTGAACATGCTCTGCATCTGTCTGCATACAGTATGTGTGTGTGTGTGTGTGTGTGTGTGTGAATGTGTGCGTGTGTGTTAAGGGTTCTATACGTTTTGTGTGTGTGTGTGTGTGTGTATTCCCGCTATGTTTGAAGTACATATGTGTTTTCCCTTTTAAACTCGGGGTGCATGCTGCTCTTCAAAGCGGTTCAGGTTAGCGTTGGTGTGCTGAGAGGCGAGAGCGTGGGTGAGTGGGACCGGGGGGGAGGCGGCGGGTGGCAGGCTCAGACGCGGTGGGTGCGGTGTGCAGTGCGCCCGGGTTAATAAGAGCCTTGCAGGGACTGAGAGAGCCTTTGATCCACGCCGGCCCGGCTGGCCCGCCCGTCAAACCAGCAGATCCCCTGGACAGACGGGCGGATGGGGGGGGCGGCGACGGCGGCCTCCCCAGCTCACCCACACGCCCTTGCACACGCACACACACACACACACACGGGATGGGATCACCCTGAGGTATAAACACCAGCTCTGAGATTTGTGCTCTCTCTCTTGCACTCATTCACTCTCTCTCTCTCTCTCTCTCTCTCTCTCTCTCTCTCTCTCTCTCCCTCTCTCTCTCTCTCTCACAGACACTAGTCTCACGCCCACTCTCTTTATTGCACATTCCCTCTGTGGCACTCTCTCTATAGTATAGTATAGTATGCTTTATTTTTGCTCTCTGTTTCTCTCTCACTCATTCTCTCTCTCCACACACACAATTTCACTCTCCCTTTTACAAATACCCTCCCTCCCAGCCAATCTATATGTATGTTTCACACTTTTCATTTCTCATTGTGTTCTACTTTCTGTGTGTCTTCTCTTCATAAGGTAGCCTCATGCGTGCTGTATGTGTATTTTAATATAGGGGACTGCTGTGCGTTTTAAGCCCCTGCGGAATAAGAAAGTAATGTGTTTTCAAAGGCTGTTTGCTCTCCAGCATATAGCCAACTGACAGATTCAACAAGAGCCAAAGACACCCATTCGATCCTCTCCAACGAGCAGCACTCATACTCGGGTTCGTCCAAACACATTTGGCCCCGGAACAACTGGCAGACTGCAGCACTCATCCATACGGAAATGAGACTCTGTTCCTGACCGGTGATTTGGGGGGTGGTGGGGGGGGGGTAGCTTTTGCAGGCGAACAAAAGCACTGGAACAAACAGAAACATGGTCAGCCCTCTCCTCATCTACCTGCAGCTGTGAGCCACAACACAGGTCTGAGCTTGTTCCTCCTCCACAGGAGCATGCGACACTTTGCCTTGTCTCTCTTGTTATGTTTTTTCCCCCCCACTCCTCGCTGTGTCGGGAGGCTTTTGTATCTGCCTCCTGCTCCATTATTTTTGGTGTCTGCCAGAACAATATCTGTATTACTCCTCTTTGATGGCGCCATTACAGTCAAAACAAACACTGGCACCGTTGTCTGCTGGCGCTGTGTGTGGAGTGGCAGAGCCGTGCGGTGGGAGGCTGCGTCAGTTCAGCACGAGCGCACATGGAACAATCCCGGGCCAGCGCAGCGTGGGACTGGAGCTGGACAGAATCACCCACCCCCCACCCCCCCCCCACGATCCCCCCATGAATACTTGCTATGTATTTTAGCCGCGAGTGGCTCTCGGGAGGACACGAATGAACAAGCGCGCTTGACTTGCCTTGTCCGAAGTGCTTCTCTCCGTCATCCAGTATCTTCCTCGAGACCTGGGGGTGGGGAGTTGTCGTTTGAGGGGGGAAGAAGGACGAGTTGGACACCTCTGCACCGGACGAGCTCATGGTGCCATCTTGGCAAAAGCGTCGGGAGAAATCTATCACTTCCCCCTGCTGTGGCGGGCGGCCTGCGATGACCGGGACGCCGCTCGCGCCGGCCGGCAGGCAGGAGGAGGAAGCTCGAGGCCCTGACATTTTGAAGCTTATCTCCATCTCCATGTTGAGACACTCATAAGCGTAGAGAGATTGTGTTTCCGATAGGGGTAATTGTGTGTGCCTGCTGGGGGAACAGAGCTATTTATTGCTCTTAGAACGATCAGAGGATTTTCTCCCTCACCACTTTTTTTTTGGGTGGTTGTTGTTGTTTCTGTCGTGTTCGCTGTCCTGGCTGACATCAGACAAGGTCATGACTGATATTGTTGGCTGACACGGTGGCGAGATGCTGGGTGTTTACTCAGTGTGTGTGTGTGTGTGTGTGTGGGTTTGTGTGTGTGTGTGTTTGTGTGTGTGTGTGTGAGAGAGAGTATATCAGTTCTGGTCACAGCCAGAAAATGTCCTGTCCAGGGCTGCTGATTAGATCAGGAGACAGCCCACTGACACAGCTCTGTGATGTCTCGTCTGTTCTCCCATTTTCTGCCTGGAGAAAGTCAACGGAGACATTTTGTACCCCCGGACACACACACACACACACACACACACACACACACACTCTTCTCTGCCATGTTGTTTCTGACTAGTATCTGAGTGTCCATGCATGCTCTCTGGAGATAATGAGGGAGATGCCCCCCCAGTGCTGCAATGAGGGAGGGCAGAATTCTTCATGCCGATTGATTCTTGAGTCAAGCAATGCCCGCTATTGGCAAATTCACTGAGAAAATGTAGTCGCGTGGCTCTCTCTTTGACTGCAGAGGACACACACACACGCACACGCACACACACGCACACGCACACGCACACGCACACACACACAAACTGCCGTTTAGGGGGCAGTGAGAGAAAGCCAACGCGGTGACTGTGAGATGGAGAACTCCCAGCTGCCCACTAGGCTGGCCCAGGGAAGGTCTCAAATGGGCCACCATGACACTCGCTCCGCCAGTGCTAAACTTGGAACCCCCCACACCTCACCGCACCCCACCCCAACCCCCTCTATCCAACACCTCCATCACCCCAAACTCCCTGACTGAAGAACAGGGGATATTTAAGTTGCTTGTTTTCAAATAGGCACAGATAGACCACGCTGGACAGGGCTTGGGCAAATACTGAATTATATAACAATTTAGAAACAAAGCTGCAGTAATAAAGGAAGGCTTTCCTTGTGCTCACATCTACTGTATTGTCCTCAATAATAATCATACTTAAATTAAGAAAAATACTAATAATAGATACTAATAATGTGTGGATATGTGTCTGAACTGTGCAGAGTACTGCAATAGATGGGCCAAGTGCATTTGAAATGCATTTACAGGATACACAAGTTTGAAAGTGGAAAGTGAATGTGTGAGTGCAGGGGTTTAACAGCACCGGCATTTGGCCCTGTAAATCACAGAGAGGAATGATTGCATTCGAGTGTCATTGGAGGCTATGTCAAATTGATTCAGGCAAGTTCAATATACAATTAAAAAAATAGTGAAGGCCTTCATAGGGTTTGAAGAATGAGAGAGAGAGAGAGAGAGAGAGAGAGAAAGAGAGAGAGAGAGAAAGAGCAAAAGGATTGAGAGTAATGGAGATGAAAGGAAATGGAGGAGACATACTGCAGGAGGAGACAGAATGGAATGAGAGAGATGAAAAGCTGGAAAAAAACCGTGTAAGAAGGTACAGGAGCAGAAAGAAAAGAGGGGAAGGGAAGGAGACAGAACGAGAGAAAAAAAAGAGAGAGAGACAGACAGAAAAAGAGTGAAGGATAAGGCAGGGCACATTGCACCATGGATGAGTGGGTCTGCACAGAACATGCCACTCTCCTGGCTTCTTAACCCCCCCTGCCCCCCACCCCCCACGCTCCAGCAGCCCCTCATCAGGCATTCAGCTGTACGGGCGCATCTTTGACACAAACCCCTATCAGCGCTCACTCCAGCCTCCGACACAACACAGCGTTCCTGGGGAATAACTATCTGTCTGCTTGGATTAAAGGACAGACATGGGGGGGGGGGGGAAGTCACAGAGTCATGGGGCGCAATTTATACACACAACAAACACAATCAGTGTTGAGGAACGCTATTTGCTATCCTATGCTATTTGGCTATATGCCACTCGGCACCGACTGACAGGCGAAACGCAGTCAAAGGACCTCGCAGTCAAAGGACCCTGCGGAACGTCGAGTGAAGGTGAGAAGGACAGATGCATGCAGGCTGTTCATCGAGCGCCAGCTGGGCTGGAGAGTGTGAGCGTTTCGCCGCTACGCATCTCGAGTGCCGTTCAGTCAATGAGTCTAGTGTGAGCCCTCGCCCACAATTACTCAAGAGATGACAATGCCTGGAGCCAGAGGAGCCCCACCCCCCCCTCTCCACCAAATCAATAATGGTCAAATTACAACCAATTGAACGCCCCGCAAATTACCAGCGGCGCCCAAGATGACACACAAAAGAGAGAAATTGCTAAACATGATATTTCTGTCAGGCTGTTTGGCATTCCAATGGAATCCAAAATGAACGCAAAATGTCAGGGAAGATTCGCAAATTAAATAAATGGAAAAAAAGCTTCCCCACTGCTTCAGAGGGCCCTCGGTGCACTGTCCATTTACGACTATTGAATTGGCAGCTCTAAACAACAGTGGTAACTGTGAGAGCCTTCACACTTGGACATCGATTTGGGTTTGGCGATGGAGAGGGAGCGAGGGGATCAATGGATTGATCACTGCTGTGAGCTGTAGGTAATGCTTACACCTCTTAGTGTTAATGGCTCAACTGCAATTTAAAGGTGCTGGGTTGGAAGGCATTATTTGGTGAGCAGGGCAACTGCACACTGGTAGTGAGGCAAAGCTCAGACGAGAAGTACACATTCAGTGTCTGTGTTCAAAACGTTGGGGAAAAAGGGAATTTTAGGTACAAATGCTGACTGTGATTTTTTAAGAAAATCGATAAGGCCTATTTTAAAATTCCCTTCAATTCATGAAACAGCAAACACCACAGTCCTCTGAAACAAAGCAAAAGGTGCTTATATGGATGTCTTGAACTTGCTGTGAACTCAGACCAAAAAAAACAAAACATAGCAAAAGTGTTTGGCTTGAAGCCTTTATTTCCAACTCAATTTAAAAGAACACGGCAGGCAGGCCGGGTTGTATCAGGGTTGTGAGCTTTTGTGAGAGGCAGGAGTGGACAAAAGAATCCTCTCAGGCCAGCCTTTATCTCCCGCTCAGACATGCTCACAATCAACAATACTCTGTTTTAAATTAATCATAACACACTGACCACTACACTATAGGCAGACTTTTTCTTTATGGCCCAGCCTTTACTGACCAAACTACTGACTCTAGAGATTTTCTCCTTATCAACTGTCAGTCACGCATTTTATTTTAGTCACATACGACATGGTATCTCACTCTACACGTTCCAATCAGGCATGACTGCTGTGCTCATACTGTACATCCAACTGCTCACTCTAGCAGACAGCCGAAAAAATGTCCAATCCCATTGGACCGGAGCTGGAACACTGATTGTTACGTCCTTTAATCGGGCATTGTGATCCTTCTCAAACTGCACAACAAATCAGACAGCAATTCGGCAAAAAGAGTCCAAACTTGTTGGATCCGACTGGGCTAAAATCAGGTCAAAAATACTACATGACTACTTTGGTCTTATCTACATCCACAAAGGCCTAAGGTGAAATCTTCCATTCTTAGCCAGTATACTTTTTGTCAAATTCAGTAAAGTAGCTCAGACCGAGCCATGTGCTATTCCAGTTCTTCCAGTGCGCGTTACCTCAGGACCATGGCAGGAGGCAGGGGTGTAATCTGATTAGCTGCTTAGAACCTAAATATCAACAACATATAGCCAGATTGGTGAACCTTGGCTTGAAGGGAGCTATTGATCAGCAGAGGATCCATGGCCATTAGTGAGTACTGCATGGCTCCTTCAGCTCTGGTAAAGGGCTCCTCGGGACAGACTCACTCATTCTCACTGCCTGTCTCTCGTGGGCTCCACGTCAGCCATTTTGAGTCCACCTGCCAGAGCGCGTGTTACCCAGCAGAGGCGAGTGAGAGAGAGGGAGAGAGTGGAGAGGCAGGCTAGCGAATGGCTCTCCTGGCAGCGTCTAATTGAGGGAGAGGTGCAGGGGTCAGACAGTCCACAGAGGACAGTAGCCCAACACAGACATCAAAGGAAAAGGACAGCCAGCCCCAAATTAATTGAGTGTGAGGCACATTGGAGGATTGCTATCTTTTTTTCTCTCTTTTTTTTTTTTTTTTGCTCGTGTGGATAGGCAGGTGAGGGGCTGAGCTGAACATGCCTACGCTCCAAATGAAGGGGCTCAACGGTGCTTCTGAACATACTCCGGCCTGATCGACCCATTTGTATGCAGACTTGGGCTCCAATCCAGTCCCAGCTGACCATGGGAAGGGGGAGAGGGGGAGAGGTGAGAGGAGGGGTGGAGGTGAAGCAAGCGGACGGCCGGCCGGGCAAACGAGCGTTCCTGTGTCCGTACCCTGGCAGGTTGCGTGCTTGAGCTCAGGCGGAGCACCGTGCGTCCCCACGGGTACCCTTCACGCTGCCCCTAAAATAAGCCGGACAGATGTCCTGGCTCAAACAGGCAGAGACAAAGGCACAGACCTGGCCTGCTTTCACACACACCGGCTGTCTTGATTGGACGACTCACAGGGAAAAGTTCAAATCAGCATATAATGGGATGCTTGTTACATCAATTTAGCCTTATCTTTGCTGTTGTGAAACCCTTGCACTTTTAAAAGGACACAGGACTTGTAAAATGGCTCTTTCCTTGACTGGACGATACTTTACAAGTGCAAATGTGTGTTATCTTGAACATGTTAATGTGCTTAGTGCTTACACAGGAGGGACTGGTTAATTGATGTACCACACCCACCTATTGTAGGCTAGTAACCAATGCCTTGAATGATGGTAAATTATGACTCTTTAAAATCTGTACATCGTTGCCATTGACTGTTTGACTCTGAAGAAGACACGTCAAAACGTTAGTTGTTTTGCACTAATTCAAAATCACTTAAAGCTTTGTGTGCTCCGGTCCTGCTTCTTGGTCCTAGATAGACCTGGGGTCACCTCATTGACTTCTGCGTCCTGTTCCGTGAGCACCAACCAGGCTGGAGTGCAAGTGACCACCTTCTAATGCTAATGTGCTTGTTGTTGACCCTACCACACCAGCTCAGCTCGAGAGACAGAAACATAGAAGGAAGAATGGAAGGATGGTCTAACTGTTCATCTACAGTATCCATCTTACTCTCCAAACTAAGAGGCTTTTAGGACATCCAGATTATCGGGCTTGGGTAGAGACAATAACAAGGCTTCCCTGAACCCCTTTACTTTGAGCACGACATGTCCAGTGGGAGAACAGCGCTCCTTTAGAAAACATCAGACCTACAGGCTGTCTGTCCATCTGTCGACAGGCCGCGGCTCTGGCCGTCTCCTACCTGAGGGGAAGTGCTCGTTGATTGGCCAGTTGTCCACCTGCAGCGTGGCGTTGCCGCCGTTCCTGGTGAAGCGCACCAGGTGGTATTTCCCGTCGTTGACGGTGGCGGAGATCTCCTTGACGCTGATGTCCACCGTGCCGATGTTGAAGGTGACGCCCACCTTGCCTTCCTCCTGAAAACAGTGGTCAAGAAGAAGAACGTCTTAAAACACACATGCTCACACAAAATAGCACACACAAGTGCACACACTTCATTTAATACCAGCTACAATAACAGGCTGAACCTTCCTACTTCCAATCCCCTAAACAGCTCTAATTGACTATATCTGTACTTCCCACACATTTCCTTTTCATGCTTATTCACAGGTCACGAACCAAACCCATCCAGCCATCCAGGAAGAGCTGCAGAGATGGGTACACATTGCATTATTTAATGTCATTCCATAAAAATACGCAGGCAGCACAAAAAAAGTAGGGCACTGATGTAACAGTGGCTAATGTAGCTTCTGAGAAGAGCGAAGCAGCAAGGCGCGTTTGGACAGATGCTCGGCCGACTGGCGCCGATATACCCATCCATATGTTTTATTCAGAGCCACTAAAGGGTATTTGTGCAAGACGAGGGGGAGAGAAAAATAGCCAACTCCAACTCCTTCCTGGGTGTGTATACACATTTCATACACTGTTAGATTTATACTCTACTTAAATAATAAGATACACACACACGCACGCACGTACGCACGCACACGCACACACACACACACACACATTTTAGAGAAACATTAAAAAAAAAAAAACGGAAGCATGAGCAATGATGTGAGGCGATTCATTTTTCTATCTCTATCTCTCTCCTCTCTCTCTCTCTCCTCCCTCCCTCTCCTATGTCATTTGTTTTAAACCCCACTGGGAAGCAGGAGTAGTATAATTACCTGCTTTGAAAGGATAGAGTGGAGGGGTCATTTGTCATAACAAGAGCATGCAGATGCACTATGCCCAATTGTACAACAAATGAATCCACTCCTCCCCCATACCCATAGCTACACCTACACCACCCCTCCCCCCTCCCTTACATCCCCCATCATGTATGTGCATCCACCTCCCTCTGTTCCAGACATCATCAACCCCTGTGAGACATCACACACTTGTAAACAACAATGTTGCTATTTAATCGTGACCAAAAGCAATATATGACAAATGCATCACCAGTCTGCCGTATAATCCTCTATTTTCAGTGGTCACACACACACACACACACACACACACACACACACACACACACACACACACACACACACACACACACACACACACATACACAGAAAAGACAAAACAATGGAGAAAAAAGGTGAAAATTGATCTATAGTGACCAAATGGGGAGTGGAGATAAAGCAAACCCAACACACAGGGCACCTGGGCAGCCTGAGGCTGTGGGCCCACCAGAGCACCTTTGGGGCCGGCGAGCCTGTGAGCCCTGTCTGATTATGGCCACAATGAGCCATGATAGCATTGGGACCTCCACGGGCCCCCTGTGCTGGGACACTGGGGGAGCCTCTCCTGCTCTGCTCTCACCCTCTATAGTAATTGCAAATAGTACGCGCAGATGCTCCCCACTGAAGAGAGAGGTGATGATAACAAACGGCTGTCGGTCCGTGTAGTGCAGAGCTGCTGGGGATTTGCCGGAACCTTCCGTACCCGAGGACAGCTCCTCAGGGTTTAAACAATACATCCCTTTCTTGGGTCTGTGTCTGCCTAATCTCTTTCTTTCTACCGGTTCCTTCCCCTCTCACAGTGTGTCATGTTCACTTTCTGTTTTCTGTTTTCTCCCTTTGTTTTTTTTTCCCTTTCCTTTCCTGTCTGGGTTATTCCTGCTTTTTCAGTTCTCCCCATGTCTGCTCTCTCGCTCTCTTTCTTTCTTTCTCTCTCTCTCTCTCTCTCTCTCTCTCTCTCTCTCTCTCTCTCTGCATCCATCTTAGCCCTGTCACTGCAGAGGAGGTGATTGGCATTTCCAATTACACTTCATTGGTCCACGGGCCACAAGGCACGGGAACACTTCATTGTCTTCACTGATACGAGAAAGAAAAATAGTGTGAGAGCAGAATATGCAAAGACACCAGCCACTCCTGCTATTATGCTACTATTTTTTCATTATACAAGTGAAACGAGGGTCACATCTTTCACGAGACACCAGATTATTTCAGTGCCAAAACACGTCAGAACGCATGATGACCCAGATATGACGGGGAACTAGCGCATCACTATTTGTCGCTCCCTCACAAAATAATAAAAATAAAGCGTACGGCCTTGTGTAGTACATAATGTTGCACAGCGGGGTGTGCACGAGCCAGTTTATTGTGAAGGATCTCTTTTAAAGATATGGAAATGGGACCGTTTTGTTGGTGGTGCTTCCCTGCAGCAAGATGGGTAGGGGCTTGGGTGTAAGGAGGAGGGGTTGCATTGCCGGAGTGAGTATGTGTGTGTGTGTGTGTGTGCGTGTCAGGGGGTTATGGAACAGTGACAACAGTAATTTGAGTTTTGGGTGCTGTGCGGAGCCTTAAGCCTGCAGGAGGGTTCCATCGTTCCCCACACGACGCGCTCCCTGACACCCATAATAAGCTCAGCGATCCAATCCCGGCCCGATCAATGCCCTCTAACACAAAGACAGCCCCAGGCAACAAATCACTCACAGGGCCTCTGGCCTCCCAACAAACCCCCAGAACCAGGCAGAGGCATCACTGGGAAGACCACTCGTCAAACCAGCCTCTGTGCCAGATAAGCATCTGATCCACACACGCGAACATGCACATGAAACCCCACTCCTGAAACCCCACTCCTGGGACCATGTGAAAGGGTGCTCTCCACAGGCTCTTGGGTGGACCTTGTAGAGCTCCTGGTAGAGGCTGAGGTAAAGCCGGCCTTTGATATAGCTGGATGCAGACAGTCATCTACGCTCGCTGTCTTTGATTGTGATGGAAGCGAACGCCTTTAAGAAATGGATCTGATGAGCGAGGGAAAACAAGGAGAGAATGCAACATGATTCTACTTAACAGATACGCGGCTGAAATTGAATACATCCTCGCGGGGCCATCAGTAGAGGGGTATCGTATCGTACACGTACCACAAATCCACTAGAGCTCAGATATGGGCTGCAAAAATAGCTTTTGGAGGTTGACATAAAATGACTGTGAAGTCCCCTCTCAGACAGCGGACCCTGTATCGCATGGCCAAATTATGCGCGTATAGATTACATAGCCCCTGACTGCATATCTAAATTTAGTTCCATGCTGGGGAGGCTCGTGAATGGGGCATCAAGGCAATGCGATGGAGGCGGAATCAACTAGAAGGATGAACGATTACGCCACACACACACACACACACACACACACACACACACACACACCACCACCACCATCACAACCACCCACACGCAGCGGAACGACCAGCACAAGGCGCCTCTCCAACACCATCTCATCTATCGGGTCGGTAAGTGAGGGTGATAACCGGCGAATGGCAGGAACATTTGTAGCCCGTTGTAGACCACAGGGCTCCTGGTCATTAGGAGAAGTGATCGTTCTGCCACCGGTCCTCTGCTCACCTATAATTCCAGCATTAATAAAACAGCAGGCGTGGAATGAGAGGTGGAGGGGTGGGTGCATGTGTGTGTGTGTGTGGGGGGGGGCACCTTAATATGTCTGTTGGAACAAATATGCACTCAGAATGCCAGGGAAATAAGCACTGTTTTATAAAAAGCCTGCCAGAATTGCACAGGTTTTGTTCTGGTGTTGGTGTGTATGTGTTTGTCCCTGTGTGTGTGTGTGTGTGTGTGTGTGTGTGTGTGTGTGTGTGTGTGTGTGTGTGTGTGTGTGTGTGTGTGTGTGTGTGTGTGTGTGTGTGTGTGTGTGGCATTTGTGTAGCAATAAAAATACATCTTAGTATGTATGTAAGCATTAACGTGCTGAGTGCAGGAAAATGTGACACATGAGTGTTGTCAGAAGCCATTACGATCGAGGGTGGAATTAATTGTTTGTGAAAAGTCATTCTCACCGGGAGTTGTCGTGATTTATCCAATTACACAATAACAAGGTAAGATTTTACAAGACAGGCACCATGAATAGCCAATGGCTGGAGTTGTTTTCCTCATGAATAGCCAATCACTGGATTTTTTTCCCTCTAAATGCCCTACAGTAGCACCTTTACTACCTCATGCATCGAAACTACTACGCTGCAATATCTATGTCAAAAAGTATTCTACAAGAGAAAATAACTAGTTAATGTATCACCAGAGACAATATATCAGTCTCGCACGATGCAATAAGTATTCGAAAAGGCTTGATAATGGAATGCATCCTTCGGTGAGCACAAAGGCAAAGCTCATAACATTAACCCAAGAGACTCACCAAACAATCCCCCTGGAGGCAAAGCAACCCACAGCACAACCCACACAGTCTCCAGGACCTTATCCCTTCCTCAAGAGTGGCTCCGCCATCAAGATGGAAGCCAAATGGCACTTTACCTAATGCTAGATAATTGAAGTCCATTACAGAGTTTGTTAATGTTCAGGTCTGCCAGTCAATGTTAGCCTCTAACCCTGGATGACACACTCTCTCTTTCTCTCTAACACACACACACACGCACACGCACACGCACACGCACACGCACTCAGTCGCTCACTCACAGACACACAAAAGAGAGGGAGGTGGTGCATATTAAATTCAGGTGTATGCGGCACAGTGGACATTAATGGCTTTGACTCCCACACCCTGCTCAATGTCAACCACCGCAGCGCCACTTTGATCCTCCTTGTGATCGCGCTGCGTCAGAACGATCAATTATTTATTCCCCATTTCCTTTCGTCCGCTCCTCCTCAAACCCATCGCCATATAGACTTCGATGAGCGGAGTGTCTTTTGTATGTGAAAACAGTTTATCAGTAGCTGTTGCCATATTCCCAGTGTACATGGAGGGCCTCACACACATCCTCCATGTTCGTTGTCAAGTACATCACAGTGTTTTTGTGTATGCTACTGATTACATTCAAGGAACCCTGTGTCCCTGTTGGTCCAGTCCACTTCTAATAAGCAGACTTGCTAGCACTGATAGGTCTTTGAGGTCAATTTGAGCTTGTGCACCCACACAGACACTCTCTCTCTCTATCTCTCTCTCTCTCTCACACACACACACACACACACACACACACACACTTATGAAACAAAATGTCAAATTATAATGTATGGTTTACAGGGCTTCACTGATGGAAGCATGCATTTTACATGCCCACAACTACAAAAGCCTTACAGCATTTTCTTTTATTTTTGTGAGAGAATCATTTGCTTCTCTCTGGAATGATAAAGAGTTTTATAAAGAAAACGCTGGTTATCTTTCCAAACATTCCAGGGTCTGCAATGTAGCAATCCTAAGCTCTGATGAATGCCCACAGAGTTTCAATGCTCCTAAATTGCCTTCCTGTGCACCATGGGAGGACTGGGGACCTGATTTCAGACAGCATAATTACAATCCCCCTGCACCGCCGTGAAACCATAACACTCTAGCCCCAGTAATGACTTTCACTGTAGCACGCTTGCCTCGGCTGATAGAGCCATTGTTTTTGACCGGCGTAATTGGGTTTGAACTGGCATAAAGCAGATATCAGCAATGTGTCCACAAAAATGAAAATACGTTGACCCACGTAGTTTTTCATAATTACGCGGGCAGGGCCAGCAAACAGCTGTGCCACGTATGACCACAGATGTTGGTTCATTAAACATAGATATGCAAAGTGGGCCGATAAAGTGTGATTTTTTTTTTTGAGAATAATTAACACAGTGAAGGGACTTTTCAATCTGATCCATCAAGTCTATGGTATTCACATGGGCCAGTCAGCTTCATTAAAAAAGTAAAGCAGAAAAGAGAAAAAAACAAATGGGATTTGTGCTCAGTGGAATCCAGTGCTATGAAAGTCCATTAGCGTTTCGCCTAATGAAATTGAAACAGCTTGGTAATCAAATTGGAATCTGTTTGGCAGATATTTAATTTAATGTGCTGGTGAATTCCACCAATTTCAGAGAGCAGGTTTAAAATTGTGCTGTATAAATCAACCAGGCCCTGTCCTCCTTTTCTTTTACTAATGAAGAGAAACCATTTTCATACGGCAACATTTATATAGCAAACGAGTAACGTTCCCCCACCCAAAGCACTCTGGAACACAGTAAAAAAAAAAAATCTTTTTCGTGGAATAATCTACCTGGAAAAACATTTCACTTGATTGTTTTTACAGTATACAGCACACATGTATCCACATTTCTGCTAATTTTATCCAATAGAGTCCCGAAGCCATGACGTAGCGTTGCCAAGGCAGCAATTTCACTGGATCGAAACAAATCAATCTACCATTAGAAATCACCATAGCGGTGGCTTTCTTAATATATTTCAATCATTTCTACAACGTTTCTAAGACGTTAGTATATTTTTTTTACACTGTAGGAATCACATACTACAACATATATTCATACCAACACGATCAAATTCGTGACTACAGAGTTTTATTTTAGCATGGGTTTCCTCCGTAAAAGAGACCTGCATGTAACTTCACAGCATGCGGTTAAAATCCTTAAATTCACGGACGTGTTTTGGCTTTATTTTTTTGGCAAAAAACGTCGCTCTTTACAGCCACCAGTCTTTGAGAAGACGTGAAATATCCACTGGAATTTAGTTTTTTTCTATTACACCTGCCAGGGAACCCGTGTTATGTGGCTAAGCTGCTGCCTAGCAGGTAAAACACGTTTAAATGGATATATTTATTTTTATTAGCTAGAAATGATGCCACATGTCTATATTCAATGCTATTTATGCCACTTCGGAAGTTTGTTTAGATCCAGTGATTCTGCCGTCATGGAAACGCTACGTCACACTTCGGGACTCTATTGCCTAATTTTTGGTGAGATTTTTTGAGTGATCATATTGACAGAGCTAAGACATTAAGATGCCATTAAAAACAACAGCAGAAACAAACAACAACTATCAAGACAGAAAAAAAACATCCAAATTAACAGGAAGCAGCTAAACATATAGCACAACAAAACAGCGACTACAAACACCAATGCAAACAACACAAATAAACTTTACTGGGCCAGGGACATGGGACAAGTTAGCAGAAGGTAAGACATTGCTAACTACAGGGACAATAGAATGAGGAAATTACTGTGTAGATTACAAATGTTTCTACAAATATCTGCCATAAGTTCCTTGAGAGTAATTTAAGTTGTAGGAAGAGAACAGCTCCTTCTTTTAGCTGGTAGGGATCATGAGATTCAAATTTGAATGACTAACAGATACCTAGGGCTAGAACAAAGACACAGTAGTAGACCAGAGCTGAAACGAAGTAAGCTCAAATGCCATGACTTCACGGCTGACCTTCCCTTTCACGCACCCCGAAGAGAAGACTAGCGAGGTTATGTAAAAAAAGAAAAAAGAGCTTGTCACCCAAATGACCCTTCAAAGAACACACATGTGGTGCATACAGCTCTATTATGTGGAGAAAATGGTATTTCACATTTCTGTTTGAAGTGCCCCCCCTTCACACACACACACACACACACACCTCCTGGCCTTTATACTACACTTCCTTTCATATTAGGATGGCTTAGAAGCAAATGCCTTCACTGAAAGGGTGAGAAAGAAAAATGTGTTGATGGGGCAAATAACAGGGGAGATGCTCGACATTGACAACAGTGTTCAGTGGGAAAGGTCACAGCAGATGACTGCATGCGTTGGCAAGTCCATAAGCAATCATGGAAGACCAGAGCTTAAGTGTGATGCCCCGGTGGTCCTTCAGAGTAATTAACTCCACGGCAGACTCTCTGTCGCCAGTCCTTCGCAAACGCAGCCAAGTGGCGCTTGGGCGTGCTAAGCTTTGAACATCAAGAGCCGTGTGTGGACTCGCGCGCTCACAGGCCCCATCTGCTCATCCACCGTTTCAGGCCTCCGGAAAAAAAAACAAACAAACAAAAAAAAAACAACAACATGGGGATGACACAAACAATGGTGCTCCTCACAGTTCTCAGCTTGATACCAAGAGAGAGATAGAGAGATAGATAGAGAGAGAGAGAGAGAGCACAAGAGAAAGAGAGTGAGAAATGTCACTCTTTTCCAGGCTCCACAACAACGGCCAAAAAAAGAAACGACAAAAATTTGACACAAAGCGGCTAATCCTTGGCGGCCAGAGAGAGGCAGCGGCGCCGCCGCGCTAGGTGAGTGGTTAAGTCCAGCGGTGCAGCGTAAGGCCGTTTGAAAAATGGGCAGCGTGAGCTCATAGAGACATCAGAGGCGTCAATGAGGCAGAAAAAAGGGCCGATGGGGGAAAGGAGGAAAAAAGAGAGACAGGAGCCTCTTTTGCTCTCCCAGCCGCCTCATGCTCTGTGGACGGACTCCATTTTGCTTGCCAAGCGCCAAAGACTGCATTCACAGACTGCTGGCTAGTCTGCTCTGATACATGCTGGACTGTCGGGATAAACGATAAACGCTGTGTGTGTGTGTGTGCTCGTGCACAGGTGTGTGTGTGTGTGTGTGTGTGTGTGTGTGTGTGTATGTGTATGTATGTGTGTGTGTATACTTGTGAGTTTGTGAATAGGTGTGTGTGTGTGTGTGTGTGTGTGTGTGTGTGTGTGTGTGTGTGTGTGTGGTTGTGCAGGGAAGGTTTGAGAATGAGAGAGCAGTGATCCAGTGTGAAATCCAAGGCAGCATGGGATGGTATAGCACACCTAAAAAAAAAAAGCATGGAAGCTGCAGGTATTATGGTGGGAGTGTGAATCACCGCTAGCCTGACAGGAGAGATTACCTCTCACCAAGTGTAAATAGGGATGTGCTGGGCTTGGTTTTTGCACCGCATGAGCACACCGACATGCCAGATTAAAAACCTGTGACCTTTCATTGCAAAGTTTACAGATTATCTATTCACGGACAGTTCCTAAACAAATTGATGGGTTTGAGTTGAATCTGCTCCTTCTTGTGTATGTACTTGGCTTGAGCCTGACTGCTTAAAATTGTATCTGTTTGGAAATGAGGGGGTTACTAGCGCAGGTGGCTAGGCTAGTCAGCTCTCAGCAGGTGTGCCTCACCCATAGAGGGGGGGATCCAGCCCAGCTATCGCCAGCGGGTCAGTTGGGGCCTATGGTGGGCTGGCCAATGAATACTGATGGAAGCCAGCTGCTGGTTTTCTCTAAAACCAACTCCACTGCATCATATCCCCTCCTCCATCTCTAATGCATGACCGCCATCCAGTGCATCATTCCATCTGTCCTCACATTAGCACATCAAAATCCCCACGCCCCCAGACAAACCGGGACTCACGACTCGAATGGATTACATGCTGCAAAAGCCTACTGTATATATGCATCAAGTAAGAGTAAGCAATAAAACGAGTAAGAGAGCGAGTCCAGAAATACTGTAGGGGGTTAAATCAATTTGTATAATGTCTTGACACGGAATAACTGGGAGGATCCTGATAAAAAAAAGAGAGAAAAGCAAATCAAAGAGACTAGCTAGGAGGCTCCGTGAAACACTTGAGATTTGTGTGAAAATCAAAAAGCCCAGAGCTGGACCCCCTGGTGCGAGCTAGCCCAGAACATCTCATAAGAAGTCAGAGAGGAGGCATGAAAACCAAGTTGACCGCCTCGTGGACACTCCACGTAGCGTGTGGTCCAGGTCGTGATGGACCTGATGAAAATAGCCAGAAGACAAGCTGAGTAAAGAGGCTCTTTCAAACGGAGAGTATTTGAGCTCTCAAAAGAAAAGAAAGTTTGAAAAAAAAAAAAAAAAACGAAGACAATGATGGTTTTGATAATGGAGAAGGACTCTATGTAGGTCGGCTGTCTCCCTGCGTCTCTCCGGATGATAGAGGAAAAAAGATCCAGCAATCCAGCGCTGTCATTGGGACTGCTCCACTTCCTCTGCGTGCTCGGCACTTCCTCGCATCCCCTGGCCTCTCTCTCGTCTTACTGGCCCTCCGCCACCTTACAGAAGGATTAGCAGGGCGAGAGCCGCGAGAGCCACAAACACAGAAACACCGACACTTCTGACCAGTGGCGCCATTAAAAACATTTGGTAACATCCTTAGTTACAGTACCATGCTGCGAGGAGTTCTGAGTACAAACAGAAACTGTCTTACACAGGTTCAAACACTAGATACTGCCACAACCAAAAGGAGCTCTGCTTATTTAGTAACGGTTAAAAAAAAAAAAAACAGAGAATATAAAACAAGATTTGTGAGCTGAGAAGATCAAGAGCCATTTTTTCTGCTAACTTCATATGATCAGCTGTGTGGCCAGTGGAATTGCAGACAATTCTGACACATCTTAGCATATAGTAAATAAGTGGACAAATGTGGCCGCTGTTACACATCTTAGCATATAGTAAATAAGTGGACAAATGTGGCCGCTGTCATGGACATTCAGGGCAAGCAGACACTTGGGACTGACACATTTGTAGCGCACAAAATAAGACGAAACTGCGAAAGCGCTCGTAGCGATGACATCCATATTCATGAGGCTATGAGGTCACTCCATTTAAAATAGAGGTGATGTCATGCTATCTCAGGCAAGACACCAGGGAGGACATGAAGAGATAAGTAGTGTGTGTGTGTGTGTGTGTGTGTGTGTGTGTGTGTGTGTGTGTGTGTGTGTGTGTGTGTGTGTGTGTGTGTGTGTGAGCGCGTGTGTGTGTATATGTCACTCAGACACACAAGGTTATTTCAGGAGACTGTCAATGCCCATGGACTCAAGGAGATCAAAGCCTGCTCACTGCAGCACTGGCTCATTCTCTCTGCATGATCGGGCTTGGTCATCAGAAAGAGCGAAAAAAAAAAAAAAAAACATCCCCAAAAAAAAAAACACAACTATTTCGAAAAAGGATCCTATTTTTATTTTTTATTTTTTTATCACAAACAACCGAATGGAATGCTATTCGGGAGACACACCTAAATCCAGAGAGACCTAATTTCCGACTCTCCCTCCTTTAAGCAGCCGACATTTTCAAAAGCACAAATGGGGAGGTAGAGGCCATTATTTGAAAAGCAATCTCATCCCACACGGAAGCCTTCGCCAGAGAAGCCAGTGCCGCTCATTTCAGGGCAGGTCTAAAACACAGAGGCAGGCTAAGCTTTCTAAACACAAACACTCGGCCACTGGGGCTTGTAGTGGAGAGACAATAAGGAAATCACCCCATTTCTCTCCCAGCTCATAAGCCTATTCGAGAGGCTGAGAGAAATAGAGAGAGAGAGGAGAGAAGGAGAGAAAGAAAACAATAAATGCACACACGTTTATACCAGGCAGCCATTTGTCAAGGAAAACAAGTGAGTGAGGCGCAAGCCAAATGCATCTGATTATCTAACTATGCAAATGGCTCCTTTTTAAGCATGGAGCTCTCCAAAGGTCCTGATGTTCTGGAATTTGAAACACAAAGCCACACTTTCTCCCCACTCTCCATCTCTATATCTCTCTCTCTCTCTCTCTCTCAACACACATCTTCGGTTTCATAAGCCCGAGCATAGGAAATGAGTTAGTGAGCATACTAAATGAGCTACTGAACATACTAAGTGAGTTAATGAGTATACTGAAGGGGCTAGTGAGTATATTCAATGAGTTAGTGAGCCTACTGTACGAGTTGGCTAGCATTCCCTTGCAGACGCGCACAGAGACACCCACGGACATTCATTGACCTCAGAGCATGAATGGAAATGGGGGATGGCTGCAGAGGAAGACATGAACAGTGCATGTGCATTAGATAGAGAGAAAGAGAGAGAGAGAGTTTATGTGTGTGTGTAAGTTGTGTATGTGTAATCCTGTGTGCCCTTTTGTATGTGTGCGTGCCCACTCTCAGGTAAAGGAGGCAGTTGGCCCTCCTGTAGGGATGAAGGCATCCAGCGTGCAGCCTTAATGAGCCGCCAGCCTCCTCTGCCCTGCAGCCCTCCCGTCAACAGGAGTTCTGATGCGCTCCAAATCCACCGCTAGCTGACTGAAACAGCCCTCACCAGTAAGGCCTCACAGAGTCTACTCCTATGCTTCACATAACCTAGCCATTACATTTCACCAGACTTGACTCGTCCACATGGATTATTATGATGGATTTTTTATTTGATGAAGTAAATAGGGTTTGCAAAGCTGATGCAAACTGCTCTGACTCGAGTGGTAATTCACTGTAAATGCCATCAGTAGTACATGATCTATTCACCGAACCAATCAACCTCAACCGACATGTTCAACTGGATGGAAAAAAAATATCACTTGTAGGATTTCAAAGGGAAGGTTTCATATGCAGTCATGTGATATGTCCCAAAGCGCTTGCCATCATTTCTGGAGGAGCAGCTGCAAGAAGTCCTCTACTTATGTCAATTAGGCCGCAACTTCATGCAGTGTAGTCAGAAGATGAATGGCTGTCACCTGGAAGCACCCTACTGATACCGAGGCTCTGCCGTCATGATTCCCAGTCAAAAGATCACCGTGAGCCGTGGTGGTGGTGGTGGGGGGGGGGGGGGGGACTTTTCGTTTGACAGGGACAAGAATGAGGAGCATGAGGCAGTGAGTGCAGTGTGTCTAAATAAAATATGAGGAGTTGAGTTTAGCGCCACGGCTCCCACTCTCGTTCCTGTCGCCCCCTATGCATCAGCTGGCCTCCCAGGCACAGAGACCTCCCTCTCGCTCTCGGTCTCTAATGTCCGTCAAGTCATTAGGTGTCCATGTAGTTATTGATGTTGGGCATGTTCATATCGGTCACCTGAACTTGGTGAGTCATACGATAATGGATGGTCAGTCAGAGTGACCACCAGTGTATGTATGTGTGTGTGTGTGTGTGTGTGTGGTTGGGGGGGGGGGGGGGGGGGGGGGTCGACCTTGGGGCATGTCAAAGGCCACGTGTGCACTCCGGGAGAGTCGGGAGTTCATGAGTTTCTCAATTCGATATGTTCCACTGAGGTAAAGGGGTCTGCGACCTTTTATTGGTCGATTCTCCAAACCAATCAGTACACTGTCTCCAGCTTGGCTTTATATAGATATAATCTGGCTTTTTGCGGGAAAGGGGGAAAAAAAACAGCTGTGTGGGTGTCAGTCATTGGAAACACAAGAACTTGACAGGAAACAGGGCATTTATTAAATGATAAAAGACAGATATATGAGGTTGGGGTCAACAGTTGGCATGTACTCTGTACAAGTGTGGCACACATACAGACACTGAACTAACTACAATTATTGTGAAATGGAAGTGCTGATTTTTGTATAGAATCACAGTGTGAGTAGGGTACGAAAGCAAATGTTCACTTAAACGGCCATGTCATGTTATAATCGTGATGGTGATGTAATTGCTATTGCTTCAGAGAGGGCATAGGGACACATGTTCAGTTTAATAAGCAGCTCCCAATTAAAAGGTTTTTGTTGATATTTTGACATTAATTAATTAGCTCAGTGGTTAATTTGTGATCAACATGTGTGATATTGGGCTTGTCAATCTCTTATTCACAACTGTGCTCCTAGGCACCAAGCCCTCCTCGAATCTAATCTGCAGTTAGAGCAACAACACAGCTGTTCACTGACTTCCTTTCAAGTGAAATTTAAAAAGTGTGGCAAATCAGTGAAAACACAAAAGTACTCAGAGACCTTTTTTTTGTTATGTCTGGGAGACTTTTTCTTTTCATTTGATCTCCTTTGCCTGCTTTTTCCCACTCTCTATCTCTCTCTCTTCTTCAGTGAGTGAAAAACGAACGAAAGAAACTTCTTGCTGCTTTCGCCAGCAGGTGCCTAATCCTAAATGAATACATTCGCAGGGAGCCAATCTCTCGGTCTACCGCTGATATTGAAAGCAGCAGATATATTTTTTTTCCCACTTCCAGTAGATTTATTTTCTAATGTTGAAGTTTATCACTTGAGCAACTACAATTCATCATCCTTTCTTGTCGATAATCCGAGACGCAGCCAATTTGCTAAAAGTGCTTCTCTTCTCCGCTATATTTATTTATCTAGCCGTCTCTCTAATGCAACAGAGAGAAAGTAAGCGATGGAGAGAGAGAGAGAGAGAGAGAGAGAGAAAGAGAGAGAGTTGTGGGTGAAGACAGAGAGCTGGTGACAAAGTGACGGTGTTGGTAGGAGTGGAGGTGATAAGGCACGGAGGACCTTGGTGTTCTCGCGCACACTCTCCATCACTTTTTAATGAGCTTGCACTCACACGGGGGGTTACTGCCTTCTGTCAAAATTAGCCCAAGGAGGAGGCGAGATGCAGAATGTGGGCTCTCCTCGGAACACATTCACTAACTGTTTAAAAACACGGAACACCCAGAACTATGGAGAATTCTAATATCAAACCCTCAAACACTCCAATTATGCACACTTAATGCATGTAATAAGCACTCAGACATAGCAGAAAAAAAGTGAATTTAGGCAACTGCCTCCTGAATACATAAAACCTCAGCAGTGATGCAAGATCGATCTGTAGAGATTAAAGCTAAGAAGATAGTTTAATAGGCTCCTGCATGTCTCTGTTGATCATGATAGCATCTGTTTAATGTCACCGCACCCGAAAGGCAGCTCAATGATGAATCAGTCAGAGAGGTGTGGGGGTGGAGGGTGCTTTGGTTTGAATTTCTCGTTATTCTCCCTCTCATGACATGAAACACATGTCAAGGAAGTTGACTTGGACTTCTGCTGCGGGGCATAGTGTGATTATGCCGCTCTGTTTGTCTAATGCTATCAGCTATTACTTGCCTCTCCTTGCCAGCGCTCCTCTTCTGAAGTGCGAACAACAGTGCAATCATCTCACTCCGTGCCCATGGGGGCTGTTGCAAGGTGACTGATCTCTCATCCTGTCTCCCCCACCTGATGCTGGAATATCTTCATTGTCATCAGGGCTTGCCAGCACAACACACTGTGAAAGCTCCTCTCTCTTTCTCTGAGAGCTGAAGGCCCCTGCACCAGATACTTTGTGCACAGCACTGTGTCCCTCCTCAGTTGTCCAGTCTATTTAAATGTCATGGCCCGATCTGCAACGAAACGCTGTAAATAAAGCATCAGAGGAAAAGCAACTCCACCCGATCCTTCTCCAGCCGCAACTTCTCTTTCACCGCATGGGTGATGCAACAACAATGATATTATAGCCTTATAACAAAGATGATTCCTCAGTCTAAAATGCTTTTCCACACTTTAGGACTATGGCCAAGTGATATTACAGGCTAATGTATTCTTCAAAAAGGGACAATAGACTCTCTGCAGAGGGGATAGAATAGATTTAACTCCAGGCCGACTCAGAAAAATGGCCACAACAATACATTTGCCAATGATAGTATATACCTTGTGGGACATAGTAGCCTGACAAAATATGAAAAATGTCTCACAATCCACCAATACTGCACAATGGTGTTATAAGACTAGACTATTCTACCCACTGAGTGCATTTCACAAACACAGTTTCATTCCCTTAAAGTAAAATGCAAAACCACTGGGTCCACTGCAATTTAAAACCATCCATCATGACAATCATAATCCTATTCTACCTCATGCATGCCCGGTCTCCAAACTATAAAAATATAACAAAAATGCTCTCTCCCCAAATGGATGGCATGCCCCAAAAGCCCCACGTATGAAACAGGGAGCAAATCTCATATTTGTAACAGGAATGTCAGGGAGATATATTCATGGTTGGCCACGGATGCAATATTTACCTTGCACTCGTTTCATTTCTCCCTCACACCCCACTACATTCACTTGTCTCAAAATGGGATTTCAATTACCTAGAAACCATACCTTTTCTCCTCCTCCCAACCTCTCTAAATTAAAGTGAAGAAGCTTAAAGCGGGTGATAGGATTCACTGTGCAGCCGCCACAACATGAAGCGTAAACTGGCCTATTAGCCCTCTAAATAAAAAAACCTCTAACAGAATGCCACAAGCCTGAGGATTGTGCATATTCCCTGTGCTTCTATGACAAACTAAAACTTCACTAACGTGCTCACAGGACTTGCTGTATGGTAGCACAAACAATATTGCAGCAGATATTTGCTATAATGCTATACAACCATCACATATCAGATAAGCATGATCCCAAGATGCAGAGATGTGTCTCCAGCACTGAGTGCTATGAAGGTGGAGGACAGAGGCCTGAAATATATTAATTTCCAAAGATAGATGAAAGGATAAGAGAGCATAGAAAGAAGGAAATCGATTATGCTTTCATCTCTTTCGCACCCCTAACCTAATTGCCATTCTAGAAGAGATGTACAACAACGATATGAAAGGCCTGTGAGATGGATACTAACCAGGTTACACTAATGCACAGCTAAGTGAAAGCTGGCTCTACGGTTTTTGAAATGAAACGTCATTGTGTCATAGCATAGTATGGAGTGAGAAAAATGCACTCACTCTCACACACACACACACACACACACACACACACACACACACATACACACATGCACACAAACACACGCACACACACACACACACACACACACACACACACAAATACACAGACAAACACACACATGCACACAAACACATGCACACACACACGCACACACACACACACACACACACATAAACACACACATGCACACAAACACATGCACACACACACACACACAGAGAAACAGCTCAACATATTCAGCATTGACAAAAAAAAAAAAAAAACCCGCAACCTCAGCTAAAGCTTGGGTGACAGCAGATGCCCGCTGCCTCTGATATGACAATGCTGAGGGGCGAATGGCACTCTGCACTCTCTGTGTCTCTCATGTTAAGGCCTGACTAAGGGAAAGCGGCAGAGGCATGGCTCATCTGGAGTAATTGTCACCTAGAGCAATGCACTCTCTAGTGAGCGACTGCGTGTGAATCATGGATAAGCCAACTGCTCCGGCAACACCCTCCCATCCCCTGATGCGCTCACAGCAACCGGCTGAGCTATATATTTACATAGTCATACACTGACACATACACTCAACGTCCACAACACACCTTGTCCACCCAACCGTAGAGAAAAGCTTTAATCTCAGGGTTTGAATGGGTGTACACCTGAGATGGCAGCACTTTTCTTTCAAAAAAATAAATAAATAATAATTAAATTAAATTATAATTTATTTTATTTGTATTATTTATTTATATATATGATTAATGCATCCAATTGGATTTTACATTCCCTGTCTTTGTCACAATCTGTGCTTTCTTCTCCTCTTCCATTCCTGTTGTAGCCTTTCTCTCTTTTTTATTTATTTTGTTCTAGAGAGTGTGTGCAACTCAGCACAATGCTTCATTGGCTCACCTCTAAAACACAGAGAACTCATTAAATGCACTTTCACTGTGTGGCTGCTTTTTTCATTGATTCTAGTTGGACCTCGAAATGATTGTTGAACATGAGGAAGAAAAAAGCAATCGAAGATGAAGAGTCATGCCGGAGTTTATGGAATAAGACAATTTTGTGTGCTAACACAAAACTAGCCATGCGTGTGCCAAAGCATCTAATTGTTTTGACATTCAAATCAATCCTGCCACTTAGTTAAAAAGCAAAATAAAGTTGATTAGATGATTATGTAAATGACTAAAAAAACAACTCCGAACCTAGAAATAGCTAATGGAGAAGACAAATAATTAATGCTAAGCTCTCCGGAATTTCAAAAAAGATAAATGTGAAACCATTTATTCCCCACATATAATGAGCAACTATAATGATTAATTATCCAAACCATCTCCTATGACAACTTTGGATGGGAGCCAAGAGCTTAGCAGAAATCAATACCGAATCATCTAGATAAAAGGTCCCCGACATTAATATCCAATGTACTTTGATTCCCCTCCATCATCAACTTCAGTTCAGATGACCAATTTCTTTGCCAATGAAACATTGTTATTGACGCAATCTAATCTGTATCGTCTGAAAGCTCTCTTTTAGGGATCGACTGGCTATTGACTAAACGGATGGTGGGTTCCTCGGTGTCTGTAAACATGGATAAGTCTACTGTAATTCCTCTTTGGCCTGGTGATGATGGTAGCTGGATGCATTTGCCTGGTAGATGTCACGTTTTAAAAGATTCAGCCATGCTTCAAGCTTTAATGCCTGAATTCAGTTTAAATGAGAAATACAGCACAACTGTTGATGAAAACAACTGAGATTTTTTTTTTTACTTTTCAGAAGATGATTTAATTAATCTGACAGAGCTGATACTTGAATTCTGGCAGAAGTATAATACTAAAATAGACATACGTAGAGAAGTGGAATATCGAATGTCACACTACACCCCCCCCCCCCCCAGTCTATCTCTCTCCTGCTGCAGGATTGGTTAAACTAAATAGATACGGATGTTGCGGGTTTCTATTCACAGACCAGATGGCAGCCTAGTGTTAGCACATCATCACACCGCAACAGACCCATTTCCCCCGCCTATCAGCACTCTCACCTGCACCACCACACAGGACTACGTGCAGTACCTGATAAGAAGTTCATTCTGTTGCCTGTTTGAACAAAAAAAAGTACTTTATTTTCCAGATGCCTTGCTATTAGGATGTGGCAGACTTGCCACATAAAAGTGAAAAATGAATCTAAGAAATGGAGAAGATTTGCGAATGAGGGCAGGCCTGCTGTGTGCAGTGCACTAGCCTTTGGTTTTGCGCACTTCTATTTTTGTTCAGTTCATTTATTTGCAATTCTTTTGTAAGTATAGAGTATGTTCATCAAAGACATACTTCAATTCAGGGTTCAGATCAGGCTTAAGGTTAAGGTCAGTGCTACATTCTTTCATGAGAACAACATTAGTTAATCATGAGCTAAAATTATACCTAAGGCCACTGACAATCACCTCCCCCAACTTTAATCATATGTAGTGAGATATTTCAGTGATTAATTACAATTTTTAACAAGAGACCTCTATCTGAAAGGTCATCCTGATACCATTGAATTTAATCATCACACTGACAATTGCTCCACACACACAAAGTTAGTTAAGTTTCAATGAGTCATAGTTCTTTGAGGTTCTATGCTACAACCGCTGACAACCTTGTACACACAGTTACAGACACAGACAATACATCTAGAGACGAGGCTGTGACTTACGATGTGGAGCATGATGTAGTCTCCCAGTCGCGGGGCGCTGTCGATGCGGACCAGTATCCCGTCTTTGATGGTGCTGCTGAAGCCGACGGCCAGCCGGTCAGTCCGCGTGCTCGGCCTCTCGTTGTTGGGCCACGTGTAGGTGATGAGGCCGCCTCCTTTCCCAAAGATGTATGTAGCCCCCGCTGCAAAGACATAGACAAAAGAGAAGTACAGCACATCAAAATAAGGGTGGTGGTGGTCAAGCGGTCAGTTCAGGGAACTGTTCTTGTAGTTATTTCATTGTAAGCCGCTCTGGAGTGTCAGATAAATTATGAATAATAATAATACTGAATAATAAGCTAAGACAACACTAGGCCCGTTACCCTATTACAAACCCCTAACAAAATCTAAACCCCCAACCCCAAACACACTCCACTGCTCTGCATGGACAAAAGAGATGACCTTGAACCCTTACGATTCTACCGTGGTACTTTAATACATCACCCCACAGAAGATCCTGGGCTCAGTTGGGTTGACCCTGCGTAATACTAAGAGCTTGGCCGAAGCAGGGCTCCTGCAGCTGAGATCAGACTTTCACCTCCGCAGTCCTCCACCACAAACACACACACACGTACACAAGCACACGCACACAAACACACACACACACACACGTACACAAGCACACGCACACAAACACACACACACACACACACACACACACACACACTCTCTCCAGGCAAAAGCAGCACCAGGGCCAGAACTGAGTAAAGTCTGGGCAATCCTCATGCATTAAACATGAAACCCACAAGGCCGAGGAACAAAGCGAAAGCCAGGCGAAGCAACAGAAGGGGGTGGGGGGAGGACAAATCGAAGAGCCTTTCGTCAATGTTAATTTGACAAACACATGCAGGAGAAGGTCATTCAAAATTGGGCAGGGGAGGAACCGCAAACCACTGACCATCTCATTAGGCCACCCACCACAAATTATTCAACAATGGTGATGCATACAAAACAAAATATACCTCACTGCACACAAACACACACACACACACACACATACCTCCAAAACAGGTCAGAGGGTGTCAATTTCTCCAGGATACATCTTTCTTTATTAAGGTCAGGCCTCAGACACAACTGGATTTACACATCCAGAATGCATCCAAAATGCCCCCCTCTCCAACGCACACACAGACACACACACAAACGCAGTAAACATGATGAAGAGATCAAAGAAAGCCGCTTGACAAATCAATATGATAAGAGCAGGGCGAGCTGCACATGTGTGGCGGACGACTGCGCTGCGGTACTCGCTGGAGACCCCGCTCTGGGTGTGGAGCCAGATGCAGCCTTTATTACTTCCTCTCCTCTCCCAGGTTTATCATTTCATCTCCAACTCATCAGAACATCTGGTTGGCTCCGTAAAAAGCCCATCTGTCCACGCGCTCTGAGAGGCGAGAGACAATATGCTATTGTGGTCTGGGAGACAAGAGCCAGCCCTGGAATCTCAGAATCTTCTTACCTTTCATGATTTTTTTTTTGTCCCCAAGCACTGGACATGAGAGTGTTTTGTTTTTTTTTCACCCAATATCACCACACCACATCTGCCCCTCGTAAAACTACAAATGAAGTAGCCTTACATCAATGAGGTGCAGTATTGTTGTGGCTGGTGTAAACCTGCATAACTAACTCCCTTTACCATGGCCAGAGCAGCTACCCCTAACAGATGCCTGGCACATCATCGATGCCTACCTCCTGTGCCTTAGCAACCCCCCCCCCCCCATACCACCAAACCACAGCACCTGCATCCTGGCAACCACTCAAGCGCTAACTTCTGCCAGGGAGCCTCACCTGGACCCTCACAAAAACCAGGCAAAATTCCAACGGCCATGCCAACACACAGGCACACACACACACAAAAACACCTGCTTCATTCCTCCAGTCTCGATAGAGAAATCCCAAATTACCTTGCCACAATTATTTTCTTTAATGAAAAACACCACTTGATGGCATTCATTTTGATACTTCTTTCAACAACCTTGGTACCCTGCCTCGACCTGAAACTCAATGCAGGTTGGAGAATTGTTAAAAAAAATGGTTAAATTGTTAAATTGATTCCTCCCCTTCTGCAGATGTTGTTTTTTTTTTTCGCCAACCCCCCACCCCCACTCCCCCATTTCACGGCTTGCAGGAACCCACATTCAGCCAGTCCCCCCAGGGAGCCAATTATCCCATTCAGCAGATTTGCTGAGCACACGAGGACATCCTTCAGTCACCACATACGTACCCCGGAAAAAAAAAAACTATCTCCTAACGTATCCGATTGGCTCTGCAAGGGCACACTCAGTAAATCTCTACGAGTGAGAAACAGGTATTTACTTCATTTAATGAAATAAGAGCTGCCTAAGACTGGGATCCAATCTATGGGAACAAGAGAGAAGAGAGAGAGAGAAGGAAGAAGGGAAGCAAGGCAAGTCATAGCTACCGCAAACAGAAATCAACATCCCCAACATACTACCATGGTGCTAAGTGGTAGGGTTTTTTGGGTTTTTTTGCGGGGGGTTCACAATATTGGTAGAGACAGTAGAAAGCAAGGTGGATAGTAATTAAGCAACAAATGGACTGCCTTTAATGGACGCTGAAAGCTTTTGCAGCCAGTGTTTTGCACATGAATTCATTATAGGGACTAAATTGCGTCTTCTGCTGGAGTACACGCCACAGTTTGAGGATCTTTAATGGAATTTCCGTCTGGTGCAAAAACTTCATTAAAAAACTCCATTAGGTGAAGCGGCAGATAAACAACCTGAGATGTTTATTATTCAAGACAGCCGGTGAGGTCAACCTCATATATGTATCCTTAAATGTGGAGACGCTCTAAGCATTGAGGAACGGCATATATATATATTTGTTTTGAACTAACACTATGCCCTTCGGAAGTACATTATAGTATGCTAGTCAATCAGTGGCCTTTTACAGCCCTTGTGTCTATATGTCAGTACTGTTTATAAGCTTGTATTCGGCTATGCATTGATTACACCTATCTTTTCATTATATTATGCTAGTTCCTCCTGCTCCCCACACCAAATTAGTTTTCTTA
>NC_055962.1:23092041-23099541 GCF_018492685.1 Alosa sapidissima | reverse complement strand
GAGGTCAGCCCTACGGGGGGGGGGCGTCACAGTGAGCTGACCCCCACCTCAGCGCGGTCCTCAGAAGGGCAGGGAGTGAGGGGGTGTCACAGTGAGGTGGAGGTGAAGCGGTGACACTGAGAAATCTCTCACCTTTGCTGTCCTTCAGAATGCTGGCCTTCTGACCTCAGCTGCTGTTGCTGTCTTTGGCATGTCTCTATGGCTTAACACCAGTGTTTCCCATACATTGACTTGTTTGTGGCGGCCCACCACAATATCAACATTGACCACCACACAATGATTTTCCAGGTTGTACTAAATTGTGCTTAAATCTGGTTAGCACCATAACCAGCTGTGCTAATTCGTTTAACTGTTGCATTCAAGTTAATTCTGCAAAACAACCACCACAAATGGAATTCTATTCTGTGGGAAACACTGAACACATACTGCAGCAACGCCATGCCATCAAGACACTCAAGTTCACCATTGACAGTGACATACGGTGACGGGGATGGTGACATACTCAAATTCTATTCCTTGACTTGCATTTTTCAGAAACCTCGTCTTACTTGGTAATCATGAGACCCTTTAATGGTGACCTCCATTCATATTCCACACCCACAAATTGAGGATTAGCTCAGGTGGCAGGCCACAGAGTCAACAATCTCAACCAGGTGATGGCTCAGATGATCCCCTGCCACACCTTTTATAACTAGATGTACCGCAGAGCGGTACAAAATATGACCGCCGCCCAGTCCAGCACATTTTTTCCACAAAAATAAATCACGCTGAAAGGCCTATATGATTCTAACTGTCTCACTAAATTGCATTATCCACACTCAATTCTCACTGGTATCTGCTAGACAACAAGTACCAAAACATGATTAGTTCATAGATTTCACATGTAAAATTCATTTTATACAACCCCACCCCCATCTTGCCTGTTCATAATTCTGAGAAATTCTTGTGTGCATGTGTGCGTGTACATGTTTATGTGTGTGTGTGTGTGTGTGTGTGTGTGTGTGTGTGTGTGTGTGTGTGTGTGTGTGTGTGTGTGTGCTTGTGTGTGTGCCTGCGTATGTGCCTGTGTTTGTGCATGTGCATGCATGGGGTTGCTGCTGCTCCCAATGCCTTTGGCTTCCCATATACTGCCTGCACATAGAAGAGCAGAGAGGTCCCAGAACAGAGCCATACGGCCAAAGACTCATTACAAATTGAGATAACGACTTTCTTTCAACTAAAGTGCTCCTTACTGATCTAGGAAAAGTCTGTAGGGGGGACTGGACATCCAACACTTAAGACATCATAGGGTTGTGCAAAAACAAACAGCAATTGCCCCTCCAAACCAACCACACTCTGGCAGGCTTCATCAGACATGATTACACGACCCACGTGATGTGCCCTCCGCCTCCCACAGCCTTGGAGGAGGCCAGCATGACGTCAGCGCCAGCCATCCTTTGATGCGTCTCCTCAACCGGGCAGCTGCTGTGATCAATGGCTGAGCCTCTCTACTCCGTGGGGTCCTCATTCAGACTCACCCACAGGGACCCCCCACCCACCTACTCCCCACTCACAGTGGCCTCTAGTCCAACCAGCTCTATTTATCCCCGACACTTGCCCCCCCCCCCCCCCCCCCCCCCCCGGCCCCACAAAGTCAAAGCAGTTCCATTAGCACTGATCTGCCCAGTATGGGGGCCCAGTGGTGCTCCCACTTTAGCAGTGTTCACCTGGAGCACCCGTGATTTATGGCACTAATATTGCCTCTGAATAAACAAGCGAAAGACTCCGGTCAACACACAGGTCACACAGGAACACACACACACACACACACACACACAAACACACACACTCACACACACACACACACACACATTCAAGATGCACATGGATGCACACAAGTTGACACACTGTGAGAGCATGCACACAAACACACACATGCAAATAAAAGACCTACGAGGCAACAATACACTCGTTATTATGGAAAATAATGGGACACTTGTGATGGCTTCCTCTAATTTGACAAAAGCAACAATGGATGCAATGCCCGTGAAAAGCAAGCCTCTTCCTACTGCAGCATCTGAGTGCCACAAAGCCCACATGTCATTGTTATGCTCCGAATCTGCCAAGGACACTGAGCTTAACACAAAATAATATAGAAAAATACACAGCTAAGCCGCAGAGACAACCCCCCTCCCCCCAAAAAAAATAGCGAGAGATAGAGAAAGAGAGAGAGAGAGAGAGGGATTTATCTCCTCTTCAAGTGCCATTGAGCCAAGCCACCGAGGTCAGCCTGTTATCTGCTTCCAATCCTTATCGGGGAAAAATAAACGCTTAACGAGGCCGCTGCCGTGGCCTTCGGAGAGGACGAACGCCAGCCCTCTGAAAGTGCACGAGTGGAGCGGCCGATCGATTGAAGAGTTCCTCGGGATGACTTTAATTAACCGAAACCGTAAAAGAAAGCGTGTGTTATGAATTGATAAGGGGGAGGATAAGGACCGGGGCCTTTAAGGGGGAACTGAGTAGCATGAGTGGCATGGCTGAGCATGAGTGGCAGCTACAGATCACCAATGACAAGGCCTTTTCATCAAGGGAGAGTTGACCACTTCTTCCAATTTCTTAAGGTCACTTAACCCCAAATATATAAACTCCTGTTCACTATACTCCTTGATAGTTCCACTTTATTGTGTGATTATTGACCTTATGATAGACTGTCTACAGGTGAGGCTGTGTGTGTGTGTGTGTGTCGGTACCTGTTGGGCCAGGTATCATCTCTCTCTGCTCTTTGTCATGTCCACGAAAGCCCAGTCTGCTGAAGCCCTCTCTTTTTTTGTGCCAGCTCCCTTTGAAGACGTACTTAGTCTAACTGATGAGAAATTTAAAGCAGGCTACTGAGGCTTTCAGCAGCTCATGAAAGGCTAAAGAAATTCGCCATTTTCACTGAGTAAAATAGATGGAGGTTCTGTGAGATTGGAAGAAGTCGGGCCAAAGAAAAAGCCTTCGCATATCGCAGGCAGCAATTCCTCACTTCCTCAGCCCATTCACTTTCAGGCCATTCAACACATTGCCTACCTGACACACATGGAAATGTGCTCAGAGAACTGAATAAATTAAAAAATAATAATAATAATAATAAAATATGCCAGATACTGTATATATCAGCAAGCCGCATTCTCATAGCAGCTCACTTACAGTAATTAGGGCTGTCAAAATAACTGTTTAATTTTGATGAATTAATTTGAGAAAAAATAACTGATTAAAAAAATTAGTGCAGATTAATCGATTCCGTATGACCTTTGACCCCAAGCCATTCTAGTCAGTAAAAATTAGACTGTAAAATAAAGGAGAGAGAAGAAAACGTGCTGCCTGGGTCATTGATTGGAACATTTACTTTTAAAAAACGGCCTGATGGTGTTGATAAAAAATAAAGTGTTGAAAATAAAGTCCTCTGCAATGAAATGCCTTGTATGTGAAAAAAAAAACTTCTTCCCGAAAAAAAAAAACTTCTTCCCGAAGCACTTTTGAATTTATTTCCTCAGCATATTAGGTCATATCATAGATTATTATGGCAATTACTTGAACAGTGAAAATAATAATAAAATAGTTTTTGAACTTTAAGGTCACTAATGCTGATTATTCAATGATTCATTTGATTTTAAATATTTAAAATACTTTAACAGCAAAAATTATATATGCGATTCATTTAGATTAATTAATCACAGAGTATGTAATTAATTAGATTCATTTTTTTAATCGATTGAATCGGCGCACAAGCCTATTTTTCTAACGCAGACGTTTCACATCCTACTGGGAATCAATATCTTCCTCCCCTTCCTCTCTCTTCTCTTCCAACAGGACCCTGTACACAAAACATGTCACCAAAAAAAATGACAAGCTGGTGAAGACAAGGTGAACTTGTCATTATGAAGTCTAGACGCGGGCTGTCTCATCTTGATACGTCAAATCCATCAGCGGATGCCAAGACACGACAGGTGGGCGACAGTCCCATTAGAATGTGCTTTTTAGATTGAGACGTGAGCATGACAAATGTCTCTTTTTTTGTTTAATAGGAGTGCGCAACCTGATACAAGATTTGGTATCAGAGGTGAGGAAAACCACACCTGGACTTAGCTTGAGCATTTTACCATGATAATAATCACCCTGTGTGCTGTGTACAGCAGTTTACTAACTGACCTGTGTCAGGGTTCAGAAAGGGAGGGATTTTGTAATTAGCCTGTTCTGTCTATCTCCACAAGCTTTTTCCCCCTCTTTTGTCACAACACCCACTCTTTGCAGGCGACATCAGTACACAAAGGGAGCAAAAAACAAACAAACAAATTAGCCAAAAAAAAAAAAAACAGCAAGTCGGCTCATCATCGCTAATGTGACAACAAAGTTGACCGCCAGCGAGTCGGTATTTGAATTGAGCGTCTTATTTGCATTTCAAAATGGGCAAGTTGTGGCGGCCTCATCTTTTCCATTCTTTGTTTTTGTCACTGTTCCTCTTGTTTGTTTTTTTTTGCTCTGTGCATGAGCCCACATGATGTGAACAGAGCATACGAGGCACAGCAGGGGAAGGGAAGCACATGACAGCTCAGGGTGTCCTGCAGCACAAACTGAGGACTGATTGACAGCATGATGGATCGCTTAAACAACGCCTCAAATAGTTAGGAGCAGACAAAACAACAGAAACATGCACCCACACAAGCTCACAAGCGCGCACACACACACACACACACACACACACACACACACACACACACACACACACACACACACACACACACACACACAGATATACAGATAGATAGATAGATAGGTAGATAGATAGATAGATGTAGATACATAGATAGATAGATAGATAGATAGATAGAGATAGATAGATAGACAAATAGATAGTGTAGTGAAGAGAGGGCATACGGGGGGGCTGTAGGAGGAGACATGGCTCATTTGCTCATCTGAGCAGAGGTGCGAGTCAGGAGAGCACAACGTGAAACACCGAAACATCAAAGTGTTTCAAGGGGAACATTTTGCTCTGTCACAATTTGCATTACCTTGATCAATTTGAGCTCTTCCCCCTCATCTTTCACAACCCCCCCCCCCCCCCCCCCAACCCCCACCACCACCCCCACACCACCGCATCAGGCCTCAGCTCCACCCACCACTTCAAATACACTCATATGTGGATGGCAATAAAAGCACCTCTCAAGACCAAAGAGAAAGCTGGATGTTGGTGAAGCTCTTCACCACATCATCATTTATTTCCTTTAATTCCGACTCTAAAACATGAACGTGTCAAATAGATGGTTTCTTTCTCTTTCTTGGAGCTATCTCTTGTGCAGCATTTGCCAGGCCTTGGCTCCTTATTTCAAGTACAAAGGCAAAGCCCTGATGCAACTCGGTGACTGCAAACCTGATAAATACCAATGCAGGTTGAGGACAGAATGAGACAGGGCTTTATATATATATGTGTGGGTGTGTGTGTGGGTGTGGAGAGAGGAAGGGAGGTAAGACAGGGACAAGCGTCGGAGAGAGTATGTGTGTATGATGTATGTGTGTGTGTGTGTGTGTGTGTGTGTGTATGATGTATGTGTGTGTGTGTGTGTGTGTGTGTGTGTGTGTGTGTGTGTGTGTGTGTGTGTGTGTATGATGTATGTGTGTGTGTGTGTATGTGTGTGTGTGTGTGTGTGTGTGTGTGTGTGTGTGTGTGTGTGTGTGTGTGTGTGTGTATGTGTGTGGTGTGTGTATGATGTATGTGTGTGTGTGTGTGTGTGTGTGTGTGTGTGTGTGTGTGTGTATGTGGGAGACAGAGAAAAAAGCAGACAGTGAGAGAGAGATAGAGGAAAAGTGTGATGGAATGGAGGAGGAAGTGAGGGAGTGAAGGAGGAGAGGTGCAGAGGACAGGAAAGTGACTGGAAGCGATAGAGGGAGGGAGGACAGACTAAACTGATGCAGCTGCGTTGCTTCCATGTCTCCATCTACAAGGCTTGGCCTGGCCATGCTTTTAGAAGGTAGACCCTCAGCAAATATTTACATTGGGAGTCATTATGGCTGCACGGCCCAGTGAGTTGATTGGCTCCAGGAGGGGGGGGGGGGGGAGAGCATTATGGTGAAATGGAGAGGTAGTGGTCTATGGCTCTGGAGCTACACCACTATAATTAGGAGACAAAATAAAACATTAATGTGTTTTACTGCTTTCCCCTCGCCTGCCAGACAATGGCTGCATTGCCATTAACACTAGTAGTCACATTGCCAACATCACGCCCAACCCTGGAACATAATCTAGACTGAGCGTTCTGAAGCAAATCTGTATTCATGCCAAAAATAGCACTGATACATAAATTAGGCAATTGTAGGTGACTGTTGCAAGTGTTTGCAAGTGCCTGATCCAGTCACTAAAATGATTTCAGCTAAATAATGAATGACTATACACTAAGTGATATACAACTACTTTACTGTTTATTATTTATGGTATTAATTAGCATTAGCAATAGCATTGGCTAACTTTAGCATTCTACAATAGCATCAGTAGCCTCTGTGAAAGGTGTATGCCTTCTCCTTTAGACTCAGCACATAGACCACAGCACAGCAAGTATCATTACTCCGCTGTTTGGTGGCATGCATTTAATTATGTAATATCTGCACATTCAGGTTTGGCTAGAAGGTATTCAGTTATTTTACAGGGGGGAGAAGGGGGGGGGGGGGGCACCTAACCGATGCTGCTCTTTTCTTGTAACCAAACAGTTTAATCTTATCGCTCTTAATATTAATCGACGCGTTTCAAACGTAGCCTCTGTGTTAATTAAAACGCCCATATTAAATTTCATTCCGGTACAACCATGCAATTAACCTATTCTGGAGACGAGCTGCCGGTGGGGGTTAGCTAACCCGCTTTGCACAAATTAAGTCAAATTAGATGTCTTGTTCTCTTGTGGTGAAATGTAGCGCTCGCGCCACAGCCTGTCGCCATAGCCTGACATAGCAGGTTCAGATAATAGCGCGCGCGCCCTGCACCGAACGACCCACAGTGTGACTTTTTCTCTCCCGTTAGCGACGGCTCTGAAGTGGTGAAGAGGACATTGTTTTCGCATAACGAAAGATGATTGACACGCGGTGGAATTAAAGAGGAGCGGTAGCAAACACAATAAAACAAGGCACACAGAGTAGTGTGGAGGGAGAGGCTGGGCTGTGGTGGTTGGCTGTAAAATGAACTTGTCTCGATGCGAGTGATCTTCCTACGCTCGGATTCAATTGTGCTCCCTGTTTACCGCGTCGGTGTGTCGGAGTGACAAACGCCATCGGGAGACAGGTGGGTTGGCGAGCTTTTTGAGTCGATGCAAGGAGAAGGGGGGGGGGGGGGGGGGGGGTCACGAAGAGATGACGCAGAAAATAGAGACTGAACTCAACGCGTCTGGAAAAGAACAAGAGATCTGCTTTGCATATACCGATAGAGAAAGATAAAGAACCAACGAGAGAAAGAAAGAGAGGAAGTGTGAGGCAGAGAGTATAGAGATGAGACACATT
>NC_055962.1:23049541-23087041 GCF_018492685.1 Alosa sapidissima | reverse complement strand
ACCCCTACTCCCATCCCTCATCCTCTTCCTCTTAGTCTGCTCCCTACACTCTCGCCCCCGTCCGTCAGCCCACTGTAGCGTCAAATCAACATGCCATCTGGAAGCTGTGCAGTCAAGTGCGGCATGCACAAGCCTTGATTCCAGTAGGGGAGAGAGAGTGAGAGAGAGAGAGAGAGAGAGAGAGAGAGAGAGAGAGCACGAGTTTATGTGTTATGAATGTTAATATTCCTATTTAATTCTTAAACCTTGTTGACACACTGTGATGAGCAATTACAATTTCATATTATGAAGCAATTATGAAGTCAAAATCAGCGTCAGTATAACACTATTCTCAGGTAACACTGCACGTGGCTGTAATGGTCATATTGCTGCTTCCACAGTTAAGGCTACTGTCAATTGGGCAGCCGTGGCCCACTGGTTAGCGCTTTGGACTTATAACCGGAGGGTTGCCGGTTTGAACCCCGACCAGTAGGAGCGGCTGAAGTGCCCTTGAGCAAGGCACCTAACCCCTCACTGCTCCCCAAGCGCCGCTGTTGTTGCAGGCAGCTCACTACGCCGGGATTAGTGTGTGCTTCACCTCACTGTGTGTTGACTGTGTGCTGAGTGTGTTTCACTAATTCACAGATTGGGATAAATGCAGAGACCAAATTTCCCTCACGGGATCAAAAGAGAGAAAAAAAATGAATTGAAGAGAGAGAGAGAGAGAGAGAGAGAGAGAGAGGTAGCAGTGAAGACTTCTCTGTACATCACCCTTGAGTTCCCATTCTCTCTCACCATCTCATGAGGAGCCAGTAAGACTGCATGAAGACTGACACTCGTTGACCACTGGCAAAGGAAAACTCTGTTCTCCCGAGTTGCTTGCAGCTCACTAACAGGATGCATGCATTTATTCATCAGCATCATGTGGGATTCAGAGTGGGTTCTTTTTTTCCTTTGGTGCTTCCCAGCCAATGCACGTGCACGAGTCTCGACACCGCTCGCTCGCTCACTGGCCCAGAAGCAGCTCAGTATTCCGAGTGTTTGCAAATTTGCATTAGCATTCCGGCTGCGTAGACGACCGTTCGACGCAAAGCCCGCTCCTCAGCCAAGGGAGAGGGAGAGGGAGAGAGAGTGAGAGAGAGAGAGAGAGAGAGAGAGAGAGAGAGAGAGAGAGTGAGAGAGAGAAAGAGAGAGTTCAGCTGCCTCTCCTCTTCTCCCCTCTCATCACTCTCGATGCGAATGTGATTTAGCCATGGAACATTCTGTATTTGTGACTTACTGTTTATGCCTACTTTAGCATAGCAAGAACAAAAAAAAGGTTTTTTGTTATTTCTTTTTTTGCTGGCTATGCCCATGATCACTCATGTGCCTGAGAGGGTTTACATACAACTTCTGTCAGGGATTTATGTAAGATTGTTTGCCTCTGTTTCTGTGTATATAGAAGTATGACTTGTGCTTGTGTGTTCACGTCTGTATGTGCTCGCGCATATCTAGTTGGATGTAGGAGTTTGTTTGTGTATATGTGTTCATCTCTGTAAATATACTGCAGGATGTTTTTATGCAAATGTGTTTGTGTGTGCGCAAATGATTATGTGTGTGCATGTGTGTATGTGTGCATGTTTGCTAAGTATGCATTATCGTGACTCTTTGTGTGCATATGTGTGTACAAAAGTGTGTGAATGTCTATGTGTGTGTGCGTGTGTGTGTGTGTGCGTGTGTGCGTGTGTGCCTGGACGCGTGAGGGGGTGGGCGTCACACTGCACTGGAGCAGACGTGTCTAGAACGTTCCACTCGGCAGGAGAACCCCTCCCCCACGCCCCACGGCTATCGGGACATGGAAGCGGGGAAGCCACGCCACGCTACACCGCTGCCGCGCCGAGCTCATCCTATCAGACGGGGCGAGTGGGCCGCAGCCAGCGCCAGCGCCAGCCCTCCTCCTCGCCGCCACCTCCACTGCTGCCAGTTCCCATTCCCATCGCGGCCCAGCTCGCTGCCACTTTCCCACAACATCAGCCGGCACCGCCATCATGGGCAAAGCAGCCTCGCGGACACGAAGCCAGCCACAGTCACCCATCCTGGCATAACAACCCCCTGCTACTGTCACCTATCTGAGCACAGCATTGCCAAAGACTGACACCTACCTCACCTTAGCATAACAGCCAGTCAGTGGCGGCCATTTTTTTTTTCCAGCAACACTGGTTTGCATGTCATCTTGGACTTTCCTTACGCAATTAGAATGTTACATGAAAATATAAAAAATGAAAAATGATACAAATCATTTGTAACACCTCCCTGACTGTTAGCCATCTTAGGAATCTGTGATACACGTACTTACACTAACCACTGAGCGCGGTCTTAGCTTGATGCCTACTGGATCATTACCTATCTCTTTTTTAACAGTGTAGCCTGGCAGTGCCCTTAATCCTGGCACAGTGGGCGCACAGCAAACCCCTTTTAGCACAACACCCACTGTTTCTGTCACACATCTCAGCCTAAAGACCGTGCAGTAGACTTAACACCAGACACATGCATAGGCTTTATGAAGCCAAGACAGCAAGTGTTCTGGCTATGCCTTCTCAATTTGGCTCCGAACGTGAACACAACCCTCCCCACAACCCTTTCGGGTGCCAAGTGGAGCTCTTTCATCTTCATCTGATGATTAAAATAAATCCTGAAATTCTTTCATATTTTTTTTACGGAAAGACTGCTCTCCTGCAGGTAAATAATCCTCAGTTGACACTGCCCGCAACCTTATTATCTTTGAGCGCTATTATAAAAAGAGTTTAAGTCAAGAAAATGTGCTGCGAATACTGTATCTGAGTGCACACACACCAGCTCCACCTCTCTGCAGCATGGCGCACACACACGCACACACACACACACACACCCTGTCAGCCCGCGAGGCAAGTCAGCTGGGGCCACCTCGACTCCCTGTAATCTCCGCGGCTGGGTCCTGATCGATGGCCCTTTGAATAATCTATGATCTCGAGAATACTCACTCCTTCCCATTGATTAGGGCCATCGACCCACCTTTGGAATGCTCACTGTTCGCCTTTCAGCAGACAACAGCCTAATTTTCCCCCTCCCCTTGCAAAGACAGAAAAATAATGGGACTTGGTGCGCATGCTGCCTTTAATAGCATGCAAACGGTGCATGGGGAGCATCTTTAACTCTTTCTGAGAATTCTAGCCTGCGTGGGCGAAACTAGCTTTGATCTATGAAAACACCATGATGTGTTGTTCAGAATGGAGGAACACAAACTAGAACCATTTTTTGTGAAGTGCACATAGAGTAGCAGCCAATTGGGTTTGTTAGCGAACAGGAACAGGGGTGAGTTGAGGATGATGAGAGTTGTGTGCTGAAGAACGTGTGTCCTCGAGTATGTTCTCCGCTGGGGCCTGCGCTTAGAATCTCTGTGTTCTTCTCCTCACTGGTGAGACACCACAGCCCGCCTCTCTGTCCTAGATTTCTATGCACACACACACACACACACACACACACACACACACACATACATAAAACAGCTGCTCCATGCTCCACACAGCACATTTCAGCACAGTCACGGTTCCAACTCAGCTCAATTCTCCATCTCTCTCTCTGTTCGCCTGATGATGCCTGATGATGTCGTGTTGTTTTTGTTCCTGGTTTGGAAGCAAACTGATGCATCTTTGTGAGGGTGTGAAGACGGGCTTCATGGCCCGTGTGTGTGTGTGTGTGTGTGTGTGGGATGGGTTGGGGGGGGGGGGGGGGGGGTATGTGTGTGTGTGTGTGTGTGTCCACAGGTGGAGGAGTTGTCTGCATCTTGAAGGGTTGGTGTGTGTGTGCATTTGAGTGTGTATGCATGTTTGTTTAGTGTGTCAGTGAACTCTGTGTGTGTGTGTGTGTGTGTGTGTGTGTGTGTGTGTGTGTGAGTGAGAGAGAGAGAGAGAGAGAGAAAGATACACCATACATGTTTGTGTGGTAGTATTTGTCTGTGTGTGAAAGACTGGGAGTGCTGTATGTGTGTTCTTCTCTGTATGGAAGGACACGGTGGGGTAGGGGAAGAGAGGGGGGGGGGGAGGGAGGGGGAGAGGGAGAGGGGGGGGGGTGTTCAGGGGGCAAAGCTCCCTAATGGTTTGCTCGTGGTTGCAGGGAGGTTGCCGAGAGGTCTGCAGCCACAGAGCTCAGCCGGCGAAGCGAATACTAATGATGTGTGTGGTCGAGGGGCCGGACGCTGAGAGGAGGGCAGCGGTGTGTTTGTGTGTGTGTGAGAGAGAGAGAGTGATTTTTTGTGTGTGTGTGTGTGCTCCCTTTCATTTTGCCAGGCCAGTCACTGATAACATCATCCAACTCAGAGCCCTGACTGAGGGAGACAGTGATTTGGGTGCATGACTCATCCCCCTTACCCTGAGCCATCTCTGTAATCATTTCCCCTCGACTAGCCCTGGCCACATCGCAGAGAACAGCCACAGAGAACCTTACAGAAAATGAGACATAGAAAGAGAGACCATTTCAACCCCCCCCCCCATACCACTAAATAGTCCTTATTCCCCAGCTAATATAGTGCATAAACAAACACTAGCTAGGTGAGGTGTTATTGTAATCTGAAAATCCTTCTCAAGTATTTATGCATAGACTAGCAAGTACAATTGTGCTGTTTTGCAAGCTGTTTCACAGTGTAGGCACATGCATATTGTGTGAGTGATGCTAAGCAATTGTTCCTAAGGGAATCTTGAAGTCTGCGGACGATAAGGCCATTCTTTATTTATGGTGTTTTCTCACTGCACACTGACATGTACTCCTCATTAATGCAACTCAATGAAATGAAGCCATTAAAGATTCAAAAGGGTTGTTGGATATGTTTGACCTAAAGTATCCAGAGCACTACAACCAGTCCAGACCGAACTAAATACTGTAATATATTTGATATTTTTTATTTTCTTTTTTCCTATCTATCCGGTGTTTCTTTCTTTCTTTCTTTCTTTCTTTCTTGTTTTCTGTAAGTGACTCAATGGTAGGGTGCAGTGGAGATGGTAGGAGCTCTGGGGCACAATTAAGCAGTGAGCAGTTAGCTTCTAGAAGCTTCCCAGCACCACAGGGAACACAAGTAGGGTCAGAGGTCTCCACATCGTCTCTGAGGAACCCACTGATTGTCACTAAGCCAAGTTTTCATCCCATTTTTTCCAACTTGTCTGTCCATGCAGTGTACATCGCCTAACAGAGCACTGAGACCGCCGTAACGTGCATCGACCGGATCGCTAACTGCATGTGACCAGAAGTAGGCCGCTGCAATTGTAGTAATGATTGTCTGTAATTGCGGGGAGGCGGCCGTGGCACACGACATTAATTGGGCCTTTATGTTTCCGCATTAGCATTCCGAGGGAGGAAAGAGAGAGGGAGACCAAGTTCAGCGCGACATGTTGGTTAAGTGAGATAAAAGCTGGCTTCTTGCTAATGCTGCCAAGGACAGTGAAAACACACAGACACTTCTTTTTGACAGACACAGCCCCTGCCACTACTATCAGCATCCATCCAAAGGGAGAGAATTTGCAACAGAAAGCCCTCTGTGTGTCTGTGTGTGTGTGTGTGTGTGTGTGTGTGTGTTCATTATCATTATTCTTCACTATAACAAGCCCCATTGGACAGTCAGGCAATAGTGGACTACATCTCCAGAGCAAGGCAGTACAGGTCTGTAAATCAACTGTGCGGCACCATGGTAGGGGTCACCATGTAAGCAAAGCCACGCTGGCTCGTTGAGCATGTGCCATTTTCCAAAGGTATACACATGAGAGAGAAACGAGTCAGACATGCCAGACCTGGTCGCTGTTTGTCAGCGCAGGTAAAGATGGTATCGTGTTTTTTTGTTGTTGTTGTTGTTGTCGGCACTTCAACCCCTCTTAGCAGTCTTGCTTGTATGCTTGCTGTGGGACTACTTCAACTCCCAGCTCAATATCCTCTCAGTACATCTCGGCAAGCCCATTAGGTGCTTCAGCTTGCTCCGAGTCCTGGAAAAGCATTACCGGCCAGTCAGAAACCAGAAAGCACACTTTCTTTCTTTAAAGCAAAACACAGAGCAAACTCAGCACAGCCACAGCAGAAATAATTAAGATAATCAAAAACAACATATTTCTGCAACAGCCAGCAGAGGAGGGAAAAAAACAGAATACATACAGAGCAACTTCAAGCTCTGAGGCATTTGCAGCGAAACGCCTAACATCAACATAATTCTGTCAACATAATTCTCTACTCTGGGTTTACATATCAGTGACATCAGAGAGGTTCAAACAAGAGATCAAGCCAAGTTGAGATCCAATTATGTGCATAGACCAGCATCTGGAACTCCAGGTCTTTATGGTTATGGATTTAGCAGACGCCTTTGTCCAAAGCGATTGAATTGAACAGGGAACAGATTAGAATGTAGGTCAAATATAATAAGGAGAATAGTTATAATACACAATAATATCAATTCAATCAATAGCCTAATAAAAAGCAATGGAAAAAAGGGAAAGGCAATAATAAAACAATAACGTCAATTCAATCAATAATATAAAAACAATGACATGCTAAGACTACATTAAGGAGAATATCAATAATAAACAATAATGTCAAATTAATTAACAGCCCAATTGAAATAAAACAACATTATACAAACCATAACACATAAGCGCTTAAACAACTAAGTATAAGTTGAATAGGAATGTCTTTAGACCCCTCTTATCTTCGATGACACATGAAACTCATCATAGTTTTCACACACAGAGCTGTGGGGACCATTTTGCTTGGCCATTTCTCTTGTGTGGTCTCCTGCCCACAGCAGCTCTTCAAATTTCTGGAGAGAGGAGAGAGTCACGCGCGGGGGTGAGGAGGACACCTACACGCACGTCTCAGCTGATTCTCAAGCAGCCTCTCCAAAGCTCCTTCAGCAACACTTTACCATTAGTGCTGGCTCACAAACGTAGGGAAATAGATGAAAAAGGAGGATAAAAAAAAAAAATTATGTCCATCGACTTAATGAAAATGAATTCTTTTGCCAGGCACTGTGAGCCGTGAGTGCATATCTTTCCCTTAATGCACGAATGATTGGGTGCAAGTGTGTGTGTGTGTCTGTGAGGGGAAGTGCAGAAGCAGCTCCTGTCATGTCTTGCCATTACTGGCTCTGTGGATGAGATGGATCAGTGAGAGCTTAGTCTCATCAGCCTCGTGGCCTCTGGGGGCGAACAGCTCAACCAGAGAGGAGGAAGAAGAAAAGGAGCAGAGCGCATGGCTGGACACTCCTCATCCCTCACTGACACTGGCCACGGGAGACGGAGACTGACCCACACTGAGAGCAGAGGAAGTGGAAGTGGAAGTGTTTCACATAAAGAAACAGGGTTGGGCAGACAGGAGAGACGCCCGACAGTCAGAGGGAGCTCTGTCCTTGATCTTAGTTAGTCTCATGAAGTGTACGACTCGTAAAGACAGTTTTCAGTGGGTCTTGCAAAAGAATGAAAAAAGTCTCTAGACCTAGAATATTAATCATTCTACAGGAACTGTTAAAAGTTTGGTGCACTATCTTTTATATTTGCTTAAGATCTTTGAATCTTTATCATGGCCTTTTAACCATGCTTTCAAATTTGACCTCATAGGCAATCCTCAGGGCCAGATGTACTAACGCTTTTGCACCCACTTCAGGTGTATTTGTTTCGCAACGTGCGTGTAAAATCATCGCGAGGTATGTACAAACAGGCCGCAATTATGTAAAAGTGCAAACTGCCTGTCGAGGGAGCTGAAAGTGGCAGATTGCGTTTTTAATGTCATGCATATGCATTCAGGGGAGGATCCAGGGGAAAGTGGGAGTTTAGCGTAAAAAGATGGGAGGGGAAGAGTAAAGAGCGCCTAATTATGTATTCCGCGGTATGTACAAAGACTGCTCCTGAAAGCGCACTATTTAGAGCACCAGTTTTGTAAGTCTTTGTACTATAAAAAGCAACATTAACTTTCATGTAGCCAGAGTTTAATAAAGGCTTTTTTAACTTTAGTAAGGAGTGCCTCAAAAGTTGTTTTTATCTTTTCACAACATTAACTTTCGTTGGCCTTTCGAATGTCTTACTTTCACTTTCACATCATTCACTTAAACTTTCCTACTTGCTAGATTTGACCAATCTTCCATAGCCTACGTGCACAAGTATTTTGAGTAGAACTACTGATCTTCATTATCTCCTTGCTTGTTGACATCTTATCATGTATGGTATTATTTCATGATCGCCAAACGTTTGATTCTTTTTAATGTTGTCATCAGTTAACTTCATTCAACTGCGCTTGTTGGCGCTGCCATTCAGTTGTGGACGTTCGTAAATTGCGTTTATAGGCGGAGAAAGGCAGAGAAAAGCGCAGTTTACACTAAGGATTGAACGATTGATAAATACGACGGAAGCTTGGGTCTGACAGCGTTCGCAATGTGCGGTTTGTCCATGGCGCTGATAACGCTACGTTCGCAAATGTACGTACATCTGGCCCTCAGTCTCTTATCTCTTGACTTATCAATGTCAACACTGCGTATAACATACTATATGTATGCTAAGCAAACGAGAGGAGGGAGGACAGGACACAAGTCTCCACACCTCACAAGGTGGTCAGTACTAGAAATGCTGCCAGATCTGCCTGCCTAATGCAGGGGGCAGCTTCATCCGCCCGGAGAGCTTTTAGTGGGCGGGTGGATGGTTTGGAATCGAGGACTGGAGAGACATCCTCGGCCTGCCAGAGATGGGCCCTCGGACTGAGAGAGCGGACAGATTTGGCTTGGTAATGAAGGCTTTAGGGATGGGGTGAGTGTTTGGGTGCGCGTTGGAAGTCTGTGTGTGTGTGTGTGTGTGTGTGTGTGTGTGTGTGTGTGAGTGTGTGGAGGAGGGTGAGGAGGCGGGCTTGGCACTGGAAGGACACTCGCTCTCGTCTGTTTGTGGGCTGGCGGATGGAGAGCGGGTCGACACAGGACCGTCGAGGCAGCTCGCAGCGTCTCTTTTCCGAGGGCACGTAATGGTCTAGCGCCATTAACTAACCTCGGGATAGCATGAGTCAGAAACACAAGCTGATTCATGCGCAGGCTCAAATCTCAACCCCCTAAGCCTCTCTTTCTTGCCCCCAACAGACACAGACACACACACACACACAAACACACACGCACACACACACTCATTTATACTTAAAAGACTGAAATGCACATGACAGTACACATTTGAACACACACAAGTCATTTAGTCATTTCAATGTATATCAAAAAGGAGAAATACTCTGTCTTGTTTTAACTGAGAAAGCAATGGAAATAATGTGAGCTCTCTTTAACTTTGAAGTTTAAAAATAAAGAGCTGTCTCTGGTGAGCAGCCCTTCAAAAATCCTTCGAGAGAGAAATCAGTGCAGAGCAGGTGTTAAATGCTGGTGCGAAAATGTGCACGCTAAAACAGTCTGAATTTTGAAACGTGAATTTCAAAGCTGACGACAAAGTTTCTTTAATTTTTTTTTCCTTTATTTAATTATTTGTTGTTTTTTTTCCTTTCTAGTTTTTTCCCCTTTCCATCTAAGTACATCTAACTACAAAATTAGCATGGAGGATGGAGCAACAATCAGCAGGGGATTGTTCTAATGAATAAACATCTTTTTATGGATGATTATGATGTGTTCAACCATTTTCTCTTTGGAGACAGTCATAATTATATGACACCGTTATCGCTACAATAATTAATTGGCCATGACTCTTGCTGAGGAAGTGACTGATTGCCTGGGAGTCTGAAAGAAGGGAGCTGATGTCATGGATGTCTCTTGGTGATTTAGAAGAGCACGAGAAAAATGTGAAAAGGAAGAAAAAAGGAAAAAAAAGAAAAAAGTGGAAGAGGCAGAGAGAGAGAGAGAGAGAGAGAGAGAGGAGGAGGACGAGAAAGAGAGAGAAAACGAGTCAGATAAGAGACAGAAAAAACGAGGCATAAAAAGGTGGGAATGTGGAGGGAGGTTGGTGGTAAGATAAGAAAGAACAAAAGAGATGGAGGTGGAAGAGCAGCAGGAGGAGGAGCAGGAGGAGCAGGAGGAGGAGGAGGAAGAGCAGGAAGAGGAGCAGGAAGAGGAGGAGGAGGAGGAGGAGTGTGAGACACTAAGAGAGAGAGAAGAGAAGAGAAAAGAATATCACCTCATGTGTGAGCCCTAGAACTTCATTAGCACCCCTCTGCTCTCAATGACAGGAACTGTGATGGCAACCTGAGGTCATCTGAGAGAAAGACGTGGAGTGGCAAAATGGTGTTGAAGCTGTGTGTGTGTGTGTGTGTGACGGAGGGAAATATACAAAAAGTGTCTATTTATGTGTGTGTGTGTGTGTGTGTGTGTGTGTGTGTGTTTTCTTCTGAAAAAAAAGAAAAAAATAACCACCCCCACACCCCAAATATGTCAAGCTCTCCATTGATTGGCTGTCTGTGGATTACAACAGTGGACTGAACACAGGGTGTAGAGAGATGGATGGACAGCAGGAAAAGACAGGGCGAAGAGAGAGAGAGAGAGAGAGAGAGAGGTGACGAGGCACTGCAGGCTGATGGAAGGAGGGATAGAGAGAGGAAAGAGAGGTAGAGGTAAGAGATAAGGCAGGGAGGGAGGGGAGAGATGTGAGGAGACGCATTGAGCCGGTGTGGACAGGCTGGACGTCCATCACATCCACACTGTATCTACGCCAGACCTCTCTACTCCTCGCCTCATCCTCTTTTTATTGCTTCTTTGATTTTTGCCCTCTCCTCCCCTCTCCTCCTCTCTCCTCCTCTCTTTTCTATTCTCCTCTCCTCCTCTGACCCTCTGTTGTCTGTCCATCATGGATTTACACCAGACCGCATTATTGCAAACACAAATGTCAAGCACTTCACCTTTAGCCTTGCACACAGCACATAGACAGAGGCAAGCTACCAGAGGATTTCTCCAACAAGATGTATAGCCAAACACACAAACTCCAACACGCTTTTCAAGCCACTTACAAAAATCCTCAAGTGGAGGACGTTAGATAGTAAAGACCCAAATCTTTTCATTGCAGCCTTGTGAACTACAAAAAGCCTAACTAAATGTATGATGTCAGCTGGTCTATTAGTGATATTTATAGAACATTCAATTCTCCAAAGACACACCTAGCCGATACAACACACACACACACAAAAAAAATACTCAGAAATCTCTGACGCCCGACAAGTGACCCAAATTGTGGCAAAAAAATAATCTTGAGGATTTATTTATATCTCCCAGACATATAAGAGACAATGAGATGGGACGAGGACCGACACAAAAAGAGATACAAACTCCAAACGTCTTAGAGGCAGAAAATAACAACAAAGCATCTATTATGTACCACCCAGAGATGGAATGTGAAAGACACACAAAAAGAAGAGAGATCTTTTTGTTTTTTGAAAGAATTCTCCACAAGGGTGTGAGGTACAGTATACGTTTAAAAAGAGACTCTGCATTCTCCACATGGATGAGGCGTATATGTTCTTCTCCTGGCTGCGATGCACAGAATGCTGAATGAAGCATGGGGGCTGCGATAGAGAGGGGGGTCTTCAGAACTCCATCTGCTTCAAAGACGGAAAGATATCCACAAGGAGGAGAGGGAGAAGGGAGGAAGAAGAGAGGTGCTTTCTCTCCCTCTATCAATCAAACTCTCTCTCTCTCTCTCTCTCTCTCTCTCTGTATCTCATTACCTTATTCAATCCCTCAGTTTCTCATTCAGTTTTCTCTCCCACTTAACTGAACCCCCCCCCCTCGCTCTCTCTCTCCATCTCTCTCTCTCCCTCTCAGCTTCTCAGTCATATGATTCTATTCTTCCAAACTTTTTCATCCTCTCCTCTGATATTGTCTAAAATGGAGCATCAGAAATCCAGTCATATGATTCTATTCTTCCAAACTTTTTCATCCTCTCCTCTGATATAGTCTAAAATGGAGCATCAGAAATTCACACACACACACACACACACACACACACACGCGCGTACACACAGGCGCGCACACACCAAGACCTCACACACCTTGAGGCACCAAACAACAGCCATACAACAGTAACATTCCGTCTCCACTGTCACCACTCTCTGGGTCTGTACCTTCCTGCAGACAGACAGATGATATTTTCTTTCTATTTTGTCATGAAATAATAATGACAAAGAAAATGAATGGAGTCGTAAAAGCAATGAGCCGGCTATTCTGTGTGGAGAGGAGTCCAACACGACGACTGCCTGACTCTTCATAGTCTCCTCTCCAAGGCCTCTCACTAAATATGCAATTACTACTTGGGGTCAAAAATTGTGCTGCTATGTCTTCTACAGAGAGACTAACAGCACACAGCAAAAAAGATGAGTAGTCTTCACTGTATACCTCCTATGATAAGAGGAAGCCAATCTATTCCCCGTTTCTTAATTCATTCTTGCCATACAGTAAGATATACTGTGGAACATGTTCTGTAGGAGTGGTTCTTTCTTTCTTTCTTTCTTTCTTTCTGAGTGTGACCTACAGTATGCTTCAACTGAGTCAACATTAAATATATACAATATAGTATCATCCACTGTATTAGATAGCTTCATAATCACACACACTTAAACAAACATACACAAACACTCAAACAAGTACACACACACAAACACGCGCACGCACGCACATGCACGCGCGCGCAGTGGACCACTGCTGACATGGGTCCAGCACCTATGACACGTGCGAAGCCACATCCCATTACCCCGCGACTCCAGTGAGGGGCCTTGGCTTTGACAGAGATGAGATTAGCGAAGCACACACTCTCTCCTCCTGTCAAGCCCATCTGTTTCCCCATCTCTGACTGAGGGAAGGGGAACAGAGAGAGAGAGAGAGAGAGAGAGAGAGAGAGAGAGAGAGAGAGAGAGAGAGAGAGAGAGAGAGAGAGAGAGAGAAAGAGAGAGAGAGAGAGGGGCACACAAGGTCCCTGAACCCCGGTAAATGGAGTCAAACCCAATCACTGCAGCCCTTTTAGACATCAAACGGAGACGGCCGCGTTCACAGTTACATCCGTTTACATCTGAAAGGAGCAACGTGCCAAATCTGTCAAACATATGAGAGGGGGATAGGGTGGCTGAGGCGAAAGAAAAGAGAGAGAGAGGAAGAGAGAACGATAGAACATTGTGTTGTCATTCCAAATTACCCTGACTGGGACGGAATTGACTTTTCCCGAACCCCAGGAGAAGCTGCGCAATCTCCAAATTACGGCAGATCAGAAAAGGAAGCCTGTAATGAAATAATGTATCTTACAGTGTGTCTCAGGAGTGTCAAACTCACAATGATGGACACCCCAAAAGGCCAGAGAGATGACACAGCACTGCCACCGAGCACCGCACGGTCACTTCTGATCGTCCTTCACACCATGGACCTTCTCATTATCAGCACCATTCTGACACAGACTTTCATCACACTGAGAAACCACAAAAACTGCTCCATTCTCATTTCAGCTGAATCAGATCTTATCATGCTGGGTATAAAGGCTAGGAGATGGCAGTTTTGGTAATAAGGAGAGAAGATTTGGGGTTCCAGCTCAAACAGACTCCTCTGGGGGAGAGAGAGAGAGGGATGGAGTGAGTAAGGGAGAGCTTGGGAGGGAGGGAAGAGGGGAGGAGAGGAGAGGGGGGACTCACCGTGCCCGGTGCGTAGTGAGGCGGGGGAGCGGTAGATGGCGACGGGCGCCAGGTGATGCCTGCTTCCCGGGACGTGGTGATGGTGCTGCTGCTGCTGGGAGCGTTCGGCATGGCGGGGAGCCACGTGGGGCCGAGGAGCCGGAGGCGGAAGCGGCGCCGGGGCACCGGGAACGTTACCGACGGAGGGAGCCGAAAGAAACGGCGACGACGCCAAAGACGAGGAGGAGGAGGACGCGGACGCGGATCCGTCGGGGGAGCGGGAGCTCCAGGCAAACTCGAACATACATCCCACGGCCAGAGGCAAGATCCACGCCACCCAGCGGCCCCGAGGGTTCCCGTCGGGCCGCATGATGGACAGCCAAATCCTCCCCCCTCTCTCGCTCACTCACTCAACCACTCACTCGCTCTCCACTGGGAGGACCGACCGACTGACCGGACGGAGCAGAGCAAGAGCGCTCGGAGCAAGGTGACGGGAGCCGTGGAGGACGAGGCGAATGAGAGGAAGAGAGAGAGAGAGAGAGAGAGAGAGAGAATAAAAGTACACCACTGGGGCGAGTTACGACCCCATGACAGGCAAGCCCACTTGCCCAGAGCAGGAAGGAAAAAAAAGGATGAAAAAAGAACCCAGAAAAGAGGACAGAAATTATCCACAAGAGAAGAGAAGTGCGGAGGAGCCGAGACTGCCCCTCAGACAGCAGCCCTCAGAGACAAGACAGCAATCCAGTCTTCCAGTCCAGACGGATGGACGCTTGGACGCAGGCTCCAGTGGAAGGCTTTGGTACACCGAGTCACAGTTGGAGCCAGTGTGGGAAGAGGAGAGGAGGCGCTGGGGCTGGAGGGGGAGTGAGAGAGAGCGTGGAGGATTTCCCAGGTGGCCTCCCTCACCTTCGGGGAGGAGTTGTCAGAGTCGCAGGAGAGGAGGACCCGGGTGGCGGGACCTGGGGTTTGCGTGGCGTTCCTTTACCTCGCGTCGCTCGCTCGCTCGCTCGCTCGCTCTGGCAGTCCTGCGACTGTGTGCCGCTCGCGTCTGTGCGCCTTCTTTCTGCCACGAGCCGCGCGATACACAGCACTGAGTGCACTCGCACACATGCAGGAGCGCGCGCACTCTCTCTCTCTTTCCCTCACACACACACACATACACAGAGAGAGGGAGAGAGAGACGCTCTCTCTCTCTCACATACACACACGCACAGCTGAGCAGCCAGCACCTCCCCTCTCGTTCTCTCAGTGTTGCTCTCTGCCACAGAGCGCTCAGCAGTGAAGCCTTTCGGTCTCGGCAGCAGCAGCAGAAGTGGCTCGACTTCCCACACCCCCCCCCCCCCTCCCCTCGCACAAATCCCTACGACTTTGCCGAGATCTGACACGGGCTCAAAAAGTCCATCCTTTTCTTCAAGCCCAGCAGCGGCAGCAGCATCCAGCAGAAATGGACAGAGCTCAGTATTCCACAGCAAAGAGATGAAGGGAAGGGAAAAAGAGCCCTCTCTCTCTCAGCTAGAGAGGATGGAGAGATGGAGAGAGAGAAAGACAACAGGGACAATTTTCTGGAGAGCATACACAGTAAGTGAAAGACTGGAGGAGAGAGAGAGAGAGAGAGAGAGAGAGAGAGATAGCCAAGCGAGATAAAAAAGGGAGAGAGAGAGGGATGAGAGCTCACAGGTGAAACTAAGCTGGGATGAGATGGGAGAGAGGAGGGGGGAGGAAGAGGAGGGGAAGAAGGAGGAGGAGGAGGGGGGGGGGGGGGCTCAGAAGTGGGCCAGCCTATGCAAATAGTACCCGAGCACTGAGCAAATCAGGGAGGCCGACTGCCACTGCAGAGGAGTGAGCAGGATTTAGTCACGGGGAGGAGAGAAGGGAGAAACAGAGAGAGAGAGGGAGAGAGAGAAGGAAAGAGGAGTGGAACAGAGAAGAGAAGAGAACATAGAGACAGAGAGAAAGAGAAAACGAAAAACAGAGAAATGGCAGGAAAGAAGAGAGAGAGTGGTAAAGGGAGAGGAGGTGAAAGTGAGATGGAGAGAACGGGTAGAGAAGAAAAGAAAGAGAGGGAAAGGCAAGCAGAGAGAGGGATGGAGACCACGCTGTGAAATGAAAGGATTGAAAGAGAACCAAGAGGAGTGCAATGAGCGATGAGAAGACAATAGAGGACAGAATATAGAGGTGAAGAGGTGGAGAAGACTAAAAGAGAGAAAGGGAGAGATACTGTAGCACAAGAGAAAAAGAGGACGAGCTAAGAAAGAGGGGATTACATGTTTATAAGAAAAAATAACAGAACACCCAGAGAGGGGAAAAAAGAGCAACTGATGGAGAGACCACAAACACAAACACGAATGGTGAAGCAACACTGAAAATGACAGAGAGAGAGGGAGAGAGTGAGAGAGAGAGAGAAATAGAGAGGTAGAAAGAGATGCCTGTGAGGTATTGATGGCATTAGATTTCCACAAGTGGGGTTAGGGAATCACTGAGACGACTGAGCGGAGCGGAGCGGAGCTGAGGGTGATGCTGGGTGACCCAGTGCCTGAAACCACCCCCACCCCCGGCGTCTGGCCCTCAAAGCCCACCGCTGCCGAGCTGAGCTGGGATCCATAAATCATGCTGCATTTCAAAGAGCTCTGTGAATTTCGATCAGAAACTTTCCCTCGCAGCTATCATAAATACATGGGGCGGGGGGGGGGGCAGAGAGACCCTAACAAACATCTCTTCTGACTTGCCTACATCCAATGCACCTACGCTTTATGGAAACAAGTGTCAAGAGGGTTTAATGTAGATGGAAAGTGAACAAAATATCTGTTTTTTTCATGGACAATTTAATTTTGGCGAGCCATATGGGATTTGAATTGCTCTTTACACTCTCATGACTATGAGAAAGGGGGCAAAGGCTTTTTTTCAGGGAAACTAAAACACTTTGTCAATTTCTGACATTTTGTATACTGTAAAGAACCCAAATCCCACTGCTGTGCTGCACTGCGTGTTAAACATGCTTCCATCCAGCAAACCATAGGGGGACAGTGTGTCAGAGCTGAGTGCATTACCCCCATTAAACACAAAGCAGGAAGGAGCTGCAAAGCAACTTAAGATGGAGCTTTTAGTTTTGGAGATTTCCCCAATGCACATTCACTCTCCTTCCACTTCTACCACCTCCTGTCCAACCATATAGACACTCTCAACCTCCTACAACAGCTCTTCACAGCCTAGTCCAGTAAAAAGCTCCACTTCATTATAAACTGCTGAAAAAAGTGATCGTGGCTCTTCGCTAAACGCAATTACACCCAATAATGCGCCGGAAATCCACCATTAATGCCGACATTATTCAGCCGGAGAGAGGTGGCGAGAGGAGACGCACTTGTGGAGGTTTTTGAGCTGAACCGCCGTCCTTTTAAGCCCTTGAGTAGCTCACTTTCCTCCAGCTCCTCATCGCTGCTGCCGCCACGCTAATAATTCACTTCCACGAATCGCCCACCCCCTGCCCCGCAAACGCCGATTGATGAGGAATTCATTTCATTTCATTTTTTTCGCCGGGGAAGCTGAAGCCCCTGTTCGTAATTAGATGGCGACTCGCCTTCAGGTGGGACGCTGGTGGCACATTTCAGTCTTCGCCCCGTCAACCCTCTCCTCGTAAAACCCCCCTCCCCCTCCCCCTCCCCAGTCCCACACCACCAGCCCTCATTTACACACACTAGAAAACAGAGGAGGTCCACTCTCAAAAGGCTTATCTCATAGATGGGGAAAAAGCAATGCGCAATAAGATTTTATCAGTTGAATACGCTTCAGCTTAAGACCTCCAAATGGCTTGTCCTGTCATTACACATGTGAAATTTATGCCTAATCTACAGCAATCAAAATCTAAGTGCCGAGCGATGCAGAGGCTGGCAATTGTTATTTTAATACTTTCAAAAAAAGCTTTTAAAGCTGGGGCATACTCATCTGTGTATGGTTCAGGCATTTGAAGCCGCTAACGAGTTGCAGAAGAAATCAATTAGAGCTGCGGTGAGGAGGCGGTCTCTTTTCAGGCACCCTCTCCTGCTTCCTTTCTCTACGCTTGCCTGTTCAGTCCACAGGAATCACTGGGTGTTCTGAAAAATGAATATGTCCAAATGCCATATGGTCCCCACGATCCACAATTTACTGGCTTTCTTTTGGCCCAACTGCTGAATTAGGCAAAACCCCAGTCTATTTCTCAATCTCTCCCACATACACTCAAAACAGACACGACTCCCTTTCAGTCTCTGTGGAATTACCGCTAGATCGTCAAAGGAACACAGTCGTGGGATTTGACTCCTTCCTTATTCATCTGTTTATATCTTTCATTATTTATTTTTTTCTTTTTTGCCCGAGCGAACAATGAAGGGCATAAAAGGAAATGGCCTAACCGATGATTAGCTGCAGCTTTTGCTAGAAGCGCGCTCCGATTCCCCCTGTTCACTGGCGGCAGCTGCATTATCTTTCCAAGAGGTGCTGCGGGTCTGGTTAAAATGCAATAAGTGATAATCAATGTGTGGGGGAGCCTCCAGGATAATGATGCCTTAAATGAGTCTGCCTGTTCAATTTTACACCTGACCAAGAAGGGAGCTTTTTTTCGCCTCTTATTTCGATGCTTTATTTGCATACCTGTGCACTTCATGGCTTCCTCTACCAGAAAATGAGAGTCCTACTAAAATACTGAGGTGCAGAGTGGCGTTGCGTGGTGCGGCATGCCTGAATGGAGTGGCACACAGGGCATTGTGTGCTCTACAGCAGGGAGCTGCTCTACTGTGTGATGAAGTACTGTAGATCTGTAGCAGCATCCAAGAGTGAACAAGCACAGGTCCATAAGCAGGAGTTTGATGCAGTGCCGCTGTGCATTGCTGAATGCATTTACTGTATCCAAATAAATAGCTCTGTGCCCCATTCCATTTCCCTACAAGACACACACTCACACACACACACACACACACACACACACACACACACACACACACACACACACACACACACACCCAGACACACACAGACATACAGACACAAACATACAGTACACACACACACACACACATACTCCGTCACACCTTGTGGGGTAAAAAACAACAGCTGGATGCTTTCCTGTTATCTCAGCTGTGGTGGGGAAAGTGCTGACTGAGTCCTCTGCCTGATAACAGTGGCATTTCCGCACCTGTACTGCACAATTACAAATAAGCCTCCTCAGGACGCCGGCAGCCATGGCCAAAATAAGCAGTACCCCTCCCTCCCCAACACACACACACCTCTGAAAAATGAATCCTACAGACCTGACACCAGATAGCTACAACATCCAGATGGAATTGCAATGTGCGCAAATGTGAATCTCCTGGAAGTGCCAAGCCGAATTGATGTCTTAGTCCTTAGACAACCCCAAACTGAACAGATTACTGAAGGTTTTTTTTTTTTTTTTTGCTTTTTTCCCTTTTACTACTGCTGAGCAACAAGAGCATTGGCTTTGAAATCAAGAGAATTATGATTTCATCATATTTCACCATATTTTCCAAAATGATTCTGCATTTGCATAGCATTTGGATATCAGAATCTCTTAGGAGACAGCTGACACCCCATCATGCTGAAGAGGGACACAGAAGGACACAGGCAGACACAGGGACACCTACAAGAGGCAGTCACAATAAACCATGCAAGAGACAAAAAGGAAACTGGCGGGGAAGGAAAGACACAAGGAGTAGTAGGCTGTGTGTTTATGTTTCTGTCTGAGAGCAGCGCCATCGCTAGGAGAAATAATAACACCTCTTGAAGGGTCCTTTAAAGTCAGCTTTAAGGCGCGGGGAATAAGAATCAGTTGATGCCTGATCCTCCCATCAGCACCTCCATGCACACAATACCCCCTGCACACGCACACACACACATACACACACACACACACACACACACACACACACACACACACACACACACACACACACACACACACCACACCACACCAGCACCCCATCCCCCCCAAATCCTGCTCTCTAAGAGTGATGTTGTTTTCATCTCCCCACCGCACACTTTTACTCTCTGCATTGCTTAATCCTCTGTGGCAGCTATCCAAGCCTCTGGGTGCTTGTGTTTAAACAAAAAAGAAAAGAAAAAAAAAAAAACACATCACTCCATCTATTGGAAATGTGACAGCTGAAGGCACATTGAGATGTTGCAGAAATATAAAAAAAAGGAACCGTCAACCAAACCTGTCCGCCCTCCATGTTGGCTGGGGTACCATCTGATTACGCTCCACTCCCGATCAAGGACTTTTTCAGTGCAAATTGACTATGTAGATGCTAATATTGCTATTTTTTAAACCTCAGATGTAGTAGTATCTTTTGTAGCATTTTGAGTGGCTCTATGGCATTTTGAGTGGTTTGTAGCATTTTGAGTGGCTCTATTTGAGTGATTTATCAGAGGGACACTGGTATGGTCTAAATGCAAACTGATATTAAAATGCAAGTACGCTGCACTTCTCAAGGCATTTTGAAATAAACACTGACTTGTAAAATCAAACATTACTTAGCTGGTGAAATAGAATTTACAGTTGGTGGAATTTTTAAAGGTAAGAAGCTTCATTTAAAAAAAAAAAATCAATTTTTAAATAGCATTTCATGGAAAATTTGTTATATTATACATCTATTATGAGAGAAATATTGATATTTGTTTTGCAACATACGGCATTGCAACCACAGCACAAGCTGATAGTACATCAGAAGTGTTCTCACGTTTGTTATGTAGATGGCAATTCAGCTAGAATTATTCCATGGATGGAGCAAACACAGGGCGCTGACGTTCGGTCATCTCTGGCGCATAAAGCGTGGCGTCGAGGCGTGTTGCCCCTCCGCAGTTAGTGGTCCTGCGGGAGTCCATGATACAGTACATGTTTGATGACGCCCGCACCACCATTTGTCAGAGTCAAAAATGTGACAGGTGGTAATGACCAGGATCATGTGCAGTTTGTGATGGACTTGTCCAGGCTTGATGCTAGAGGGTGTGAAATCCAGCCTGCCCAGTCGCCCCCCTCCCTCTGCTTCATACCAAACTCAGGCTAACATCATTAAAAATGAATGGATCATAAAATCAAATGTGACAGCAGCAATTGAAAAGTGGATGTGGGTTTGAGCGATTAAAAATGCATCGGCGCCATCACTAATAGATGAGTGCACGCCGGGCCCTCTCTCTGTCTGCTGGCTGAGCCGAGGTAGGAAAGAGCAGATCCTTGTGTCCTGAAAACCGCCTGATGAATGAGCGGACACAAGGCTGTGCCCGGCGACCATGCTCGTCCTGCCCGAACCTCGCCCTCGTTGGGGGGTGGAGTGAGAGGGGTGGGGTGAGGTATCATCATCATCATCATCATCATCATCTTCATCTTCAGAAGGGGGGGTGGGGGGGTTTGGGGGATTGGGTTGAAGGCTGAAGGATGAGTTTACGGTCCTCTTACAGTGTCAACAGCAGATGCAGCACCTAACAGCTACCAGACTGACTATTACACAGCAACGCCATCACTCATGTCTATAAAAGGACACACTAGTCCCAGACACATAAACTGCTATTCAGGGGTAAAAGTGTTGTCTGGGGAGTGGTGGTGAAGGTGGTGGTGGGGGGTGGGGGTTGTAGTGCAGGTGGGGGTTGTTCTTAGCCACGGCCAGACATAGAGTTTGAAAATAAAGGGCTGCATTCTTACAGATATAGACTGCGTAACTCATCCAGGTCCCAACTCTCCAACAACAACTCTGTGAGAATGTGTGTGTGTGTGTGTGTGTGTGTGTGTGTGTGTGTGTGTGTGTGTGTGTGTGTGTGTGTGGGCGCGCGCGCCTGGAAGATGACAAATGAAGCCAAACGATTGGAGAAGACAGCAGCTGGGCCTTCAGTGGATTGCTCATGGGAGAGAGAGTGTGGGGGCTGGAAAGGGGACATATACTATATAAGCTTAGGCTCAAAGGGGTCTGGGGTAAACAGTATGTGCGTGTGCGTCTATGTAAGTGCTCATGTCTCCTTCAAGAGTGATGCTAATGGTGTAGAGAAGGCAAGATAAGGCCAGTAAAACTTCTCATAACTCCAACAAGAAGTCATGAAACTGGAATGAAATGTGGCAGTATAACACTGCACTGTACTGTACTAGACTTGCCTCCCAAGTTTCAGCTAAGTAAATGACCTGAACCTTAACGTATCTCGCCATCTTAATTCAGGCAGTCTGAAAAAGAGCTGGGCTCACAAAACTGCCTTTACAAAATAGAAGACGACAGAAGCTCCCCACAGGAGCTGTAATGGCCTTCTAAATATCTCCTCGCTCATTTACCCACTCTGCAACCAGAGGAAACTGGGGAGGCTCAGTCTGACGGATGGCTCGAAAGGGCTCACACACACACACACACACACACACACACACACACACACACTGTAATCACAAGTGTAGAAGTGTGGAGGAGGACAGTGATGGCAGTGGAAGATGGGCCATCGGACGGTCAGAAGGAAAAGTCAGCATTGGGGAAAGAAGGAAGCAGAGGACGATGAGGAGGAGGAAGATGAGGAGGAAGAAGAGGAGGAAAGCTGCTCGTCCGTGGCTTGGGTTTGCCGCAGGGGTTCTTGCTCGCTGTCACAGATGCTCCTCCATAATACAGCCGGATGGGCCATGCCGCACAGCCACTGCCCCCCACGCCCAAAAAAGCCGCTGTAGTCCAGCTTGCATAGAGCCCAGAGCTACTACAGAGATAGATGCTAGCTGGGCAGAGTGGGACAGCACACTAGCTACCACATCACGGCAGTTAGCACAGCATGCTATATAGCAAAGCTGCGTATTTAATTTGTTTTTCGCTCTGGCACTAGTGAGAAGACTAAAATGAATCCCGCGATCCCTTGTTCTTCCCTCCACAGGGTGATGTCTGTCACTGTGAGCTTGCACATGTTTTGTTTGGGCTGCACACGTTTTAGGGGATGTGGATGCGGCACAAGCGATAACGACTGTTAGGCTGAGCAAATGTGAACGTGTGTGTGTGTGTGTGTGTGTGTGTGTGAGTGTGTGTGTGTGTGTGTGTGTGTGAGTGTGTGTGTGTGTGTGTGTGTGTGTGTGTGTGCGTGTCTGCGTGCGCGTGTGCGAGTGCTTATTTACTGTCAGCTATTTATCCGTATGATGCACAAACAAGCATCGTGTGACAGTTACAGAGAGAAGCTGGAGTCTGCAGGGGGTCTGCATTTCTCCCTCTTTGAGTGCCACTAAATGCTGATGAGATTTCAAACAATGTTCCAACAACAAACTGCCACATTTCCACAGTAACAAATCCACAAACCATTTTACATGATTTTTTACAAAACTAAATATCTGGATAGGTACCTTGTGACTGCCATTAACCACTCTTCTTGACAATAGACAAAATGGATATGAAGAAAGTTACGAACCAAATCATCTTGCCAACAACACAGTGTCCTCTCTTTGACGCGGTAAACCGTACATTTTTTTACCTCCAGAGTCATGAAATGGAATTCAAGGTAAACCATGGTCTTCACTGAGCGTCAAGCTGAAACATGAACCACCATGGCAGCGTTGAGACTTTGGGCATTGCCAGCTGGAATGAGTTGCAAAAGCAGCCCCGGTGAAAATTCTCCACGCTCGGACCAGTGAGTGAGTCAGTAAGTCGGTGAGCTGCGTTCTTGCCGCGGTAATTACCGGCCTCTCCTGTTGATTTCCATACAATCACACACACCGGTCCAGGAGAAAGGCGTAATTACCTGCACCTGCCTGCCACACAGCCCGCCAGAGTGAGATCACACACGTGAAAGAGAAAAAAAGGGGGGGAGAGAGAGAGAGAGAGAGAGAGAGAGAGAGAGAGAGAGAGAGAGAGAGTGTATGTGAGAGAGAGAGATGCTGAGGCCTGTTCAGTCATTGATTGGCAGCTCATTTGGAGAACAATGGACAATTGCCTTCGCTTCTGGACATGAAGAAAATTGGCCTGTGTCAAGAACAGGAAGTCTCTCTCCTGACTGACCAACTCAAGGGAGAAAATAAGGGAGAAAGAGAAAAAAAACTATTTACAGGTAAAGGCTTGGACACGCAACACAAGCCTCTTGTGAGATGGAGAGAGGGAGGAATACATTTGCAATCAGGAGTGCCTTATGATTTCCAAACATGAGGGGGCGAATATGTTATTTTTTGTTATCATGAAAGGCAAAGCTATTGAAACAGATGTTAGCTGGATGTTTCCACTGGCACAATAATGCTAATCTGATCTGTATATGTCAAACAACAACCTGAATCAGTTTTGCGAGAGGAACAGTCATTACTCCCAAAGTCATCTATCCATGATAATACCACAGAGAGCACTGGGCATGTGCAGTCAAAGAGGATGCAATTCTCAAATAATGTCCAAACCTGGAATTAGAAAACTGTGACTAAGTAAATACCTTGATCCAATGTGGATCCAAAATCAACTTTTGATCTAATCAGACAGCCTGTGCACAACAAACAACGGTATGCTACACACTCTTTTTTTTGTGTGAGAGACTAAATGTGATTTGTAATTATTTGGCAAATGTGCTGTGTGATTCATGTAATTATGCTCATCAAATTTCATGTCAGGTTTCCTGAGGATGAGTCGAAGGCATCAGGCGCTAACGAGGTGTCGGAGCTCATTTGAACGCAGTTGCTCCGTAGCTTTGTATAATGACAAACCCTGATAATATTGGAATAATCTGCCTTTGAAGTGGCCGACAGATAGAGGAGATAGAGAGAGAGTGAGAGTGACAGGAGGGATAAGGTATAAGTATATATTAGTATAAGTATATATACTCTTTTGATCCCGTGAGGGAAATTTGGTCTCTGCATTTATCCCAATCTGTGAATTAGTGAAACACACACAGCACACAGTGTACACACAGTGAGGTGAAGCACACACTAATCCCGGTGCAGTGAGCTGCCTGCATCAACAGCGGCGCTCGGGGAGCAGTGAGGGGTTAGGTGCCTTGCTCAAGGGCACTTCAGCCGTGCTGGTCAGGGTTCGAACCGGCAACCCTCCGGTTACAGGTCCGAAGTGCTAACCAGTAGGCCACGGCTGCCCCCAGGTGCAGCCATCCCCATCATATAACCTCATGCTCTCATACATAACCCCCCACCTCTCTTCCCCTACAGCTGAAGGGTTACTGTTTCGAAGAGGCACACAGAGGAATAATAATTTAAAAAAAACGCTACATTTTCCTGCATATTTTTTCTTTTCTTCTCTTCCATTTCTTCTATTTTCTCCTCTATTCTCTTTTCTTTGTGTGTGATGGCTTTCCTTTTATCAGCAGCAGACGCACATGCGGCGAGAGAGTGAGAGAAAGAGAAAGAGAGAGATAGAAAGGAAGGAAGAGTGGAGGGAAGTGGCGTGACAATGCAGACTCGCATAACTAGGTAGGGAGCGTTGCGTCCGCTTGATTAGTGTTCCAACTCATTATGGGCACATTACCAGACAAAGGGACGATTTTCTCCCTCTACAAAGTCCATTTAGTGAGCGTCTCCTTTTAGTCTCTCAACATGGTTAAGAACATGATGGACAAACCAAAGAAGAATAAGGCTGAGTACAGGTCATACGTCTTAAAAAATATGCCTTAAGTGCTTTAGTTCCTATTCTGTCATGCCTTGGTAATAAGGAGAGTCTTTTTTGTGCATTAAATTGAAGAAGGAAAAAAAAAAGGTGAAATGCCAGCAAACTCTACCGGGCACTGCCAGGGCATCTCCAGAACCTCGTTCTTTTTTTTCAATTTCAGATTTAAAGCCTGCCCTTGCTGACCACAATTTCAGTTTCACCCCACACCATCTCCACACTCACCTGTGTGGCCGCAGTGTGTGTGTGTGTGTGTGTGTCTGTGAGTGTGTGTGTGTGTGTGTGTGTTTGTGTGTGTGTATGCAGAGGAAAAGGTATGAGAGGGGATTGTTTGAGGTGTGTGCGTGAGTGAGTGTATGTGTGTATGTGCATGGGGGGGGGGGGGGGTACCTCCACACTTCCGCTGACATTTCACCTCTCATGAATATGGAGGAGCATAATTATGGGCTTTTATCAGCCCACGTTGCTGCTGCATTCGGTCTCTTCCCTTACTGATCGGGGGGGGGGGGGGGGGGGGGGGGTGACAGCCAAACCCACTGGATGCAAATACTAAACAGGTCTGCTTTCAACACAACACAAGCAGCTGTTGTTTGCTACACCGACACATCAGGCGGTGTACAGCATTACTGTGAATGAAAAGATTATTATTACTGTAATTATTTTGGACAGGCATAGTGTATAAGTGTGTGTGTCTGTGCTCTGGGGTGACCAGAGGTGACCCAAATCCCCTCAGGAAAGTCAGAAGCGAACAGCTCATTAACTAAACATTCAACGTAAACATGGGGTCAAGCCAGGGTAGAGCCTCTGACCCAAATGGCACTCGGAACAGGACAAGCTTGTCAATATTTCACAGGAAGACACAGAAGCCGCAGGAGCTGTGGTCATGAAGACGGAAAGAGTGTGAGTGTGAGCGAGAGGCACGAGGGCTGTCCCTCTTGCTCATTCGTTGGCTCGCTCGCTCTCTCGCTCGCTCGTTCTCAGGACACTAAGTGCAGTGGGTCCCCGGCGACATCCTCCGACTCAGTCAAGCCTGGGCCAGAGAACATCAGCGAGGACCTGTTTCAAATTTCATGAGCTGACGACAGAGATGGGCTTTTACGGAGACACACGCCAGCCTCGCGCTCTGGACTGTGGGGCAGGAGTTGGGTAAGGTGGGGAGGGATGGGGTAGACTGGGTAGGAGTGGGGTAAGGTGGGGAGAGATGGAGTAGCGTGGGGTAGGACTGGGTAGGAGTGGGGTAAGGTGAGGAGAGATGGAGTAGCGTGGGGTAGGACTGGGTAGGAGTGGGGTAAGGTGGGGAGGGATGGAGTAGCGTGGGGTAGGACTGGGTAGGAGTGGGGTAAGGTGGGGAGGGATGGAGTAGCGTGGGGTAGGACTGGGTAGGAGTGGGGTAAGGTGGGGAGGGATGGAGTAGCGTGGGGTAGGACTGGGTAGGAGTGGGGTAAGGTGGGGAGGGATGGAGTAGCGTGGGTGTTTAGAGTGTTTCCTACTGGCCAACTCCGTCAAATTAAGAGGCGATTGCTAAGGAACAATATTCTGCTAACTCAAAAAAGTGATTCATTACAAATTAATAGTTACATCATTAAATTGTAATGTGATTATTTTACTCATTACCCATTTAGAGTAAAAGTAACTTCACTACTCATTATTTTGCTTTTCAGTTAGTCTCTTAACCAACTAACTTCACTACTCATTATTTTGCTTTTCAGTTAGTCTCTTAACCAACTAACTTCACTACTCATTATTTTGCTTTTCAGTTAGTCTCTTAACCAACTAACTATCAGGAGCAAAACAGTTCTTTCATTATGTATTTATTTATTGTATTTCATTTTAGTGTGTGCATTACACATTTCTGTACTGACAGTTGAATTTACGTGTAAGTACAGTAAAATAAAAGTGCAATAATATATTACCGGTACATAGTAGTGTTATTACAATGTAATAAAGGCAGGTAAGAGAGGAACTGTGTGAATTCATATCTAAGTATTAGGTGGTGTTATCAAATTCAATGAGGCTGGAAATGGTGATTTATACACGCCTGAAGGGACAGGTTGTTTACAGTGGCTCTTCTCATGGCTCCAAAAATGATTAATCAGGAAGAAGCCTTCCATGTCTCGCAGTAGGTAGTTGAAGCTGTTCGGGTAAAGGTTTCCATAATTGTAGCATTTCAACTGCGTGCAAATGGCCCTTTCTCCTGCCTTCTTCAATAATTGGCCCATTTACAATGAAAATACTCCTTCCAGAAGCCATTCCAGTACAGCACATAATGTACACCGTACATCTGGTGAGAGGTTGACATTCAGGCTTGCAAATTAACGACACGTTCAAGGGAGTTACGCAATACTTAGATAACGGAACTGAACTGAGCTTACCTATTTTATGTTGTTGTGTGGTTTGTGTTGTTGTTGTGTAGTCTTGTATGTTTTTCATGTGATGTATTCCTGCTGCACACAAATTGCCCTTTTGGGACAAAGAATAAACTGAATTGAACAGGTATCTGTAAAGACAGATTAACTGACGTACAAAGTGATCAGAAAAGAAAGTACCTTAATGAAGTCTTCACTCAATAGACCTGGATGTAGTATTTCACAATGCAACGACAGACACCTCAACCAATCAACAGACCTCTCTTTGCACTGTAGAAATGTGAGCACCCCCAATTCCCGACAAGCAAGCGCCTTTGCTCTTATCTACTCAGGACTACACAACAGAGCAGAGAGAATACTGTCTCAGGCACATCTGGGTGATTTAGGGTAATGTATATATCCCGTCATAGTACTGGCAAAGCCCATGGAAGCAAGGGAAGCGCTGATTTTCCCTACTTAATTATCTCTTTAATGGAGACCAAGAATGGCATTTAATTACTCTGTCCCAGATTTAGAATCAGCCATAGAGGAGGCCGTAAATGGATTAAAACGCTGGCTGGGTGAACGATGCAATCAAAATCATTTGCAGATGTTTGCACACGTGCAATGAGCTCACCCCAACCCCCACTCCCACGCTCAATCCCATCCGGTGATGATGAATAACCTTCCCTCACGATTCATATCAAGTCAAACGCGAGCACTAAGAGTTTCTCAAGCCTGGTTAAATCCTCATCACACATAGTAATTACATGCAGTCCGACCACTTATTCTCTTCATCTTAATATTCAAGGTATATTACACACCCAGGGCCCTAATCTGAATAATGGTCAAAGTGTAAAGCCTTACGTCAGACTAAAGCTAATCTAATAATCAGGCAAAATCAATCTGCTAGGTAAACACCATGGGGAAGACCTTAAGCCAACACTGGCGAGTCCTCCACATGCAACACGGTAGCTATAGTTAGTGCATGAGAACTTTGCTTGTTGGCAGACTTTGCACCTTGCTTTAGTGCGCACAGTGTGATATTAGAGAGAAATGAAATCCATTCACATTTTTGTAGTTTCAAACTCAGCATGCTGAACTCAATGCACAGCGTGAGCGTTGGAACACGACCCACTTCTAAATCACACACAAAAAAACACACGTTTGAGGATTGCAATGGTACGATTGGTTTGTCAGTCCTCACAGCCTTGGAAAGGTAAGAGCACAAAGCAGTGGGGGTCCATCTGATGTTTTCTCGAGGACTCAGGTTAATAAATAAATGATCTGGCTTAACGCTGTATCAAAGTGTAATCAAAGCACACACAGCCCCTGGGCTGCTACATCACCTGACTAGATGGCCTAATCTGTAAATAATGAATAGTGTATCTGTAAAGCATAAATGATGAATGTCATCTCTCAAAATACAGTGCAGAAATATTAACTAAAACAAAGCAAAGCTCCATCACATACTTGGCCATGGTATAGACATCCATGGGGAGTGTTTTGGTCCAGCAAAAGCAACAAATAAGTACACATATGGGTACACACACACACACACACACACACACACACACACACACACACACACACACACACACACACACACACACACACACACACACACACAAGACAAACACAATTCAGGCTCAATACTGATTTACATGAAATAACGACTCCAGAGGTACTGTAGTTGATTGAGCAGCAACTTCAGATTAATCTCGCTCCACTGCAGACATTCTAATGAGCCTTCAGCTGCTCCGTTCTATTGTCAGTCCCTCTCCAACAGCCAAACGAGAAAATCGATACAATACTGAGCCAAAGTCACTCCTCCATAACTAGCAGTCCAAATGTCAGGCCAGGGTGTACACAAGCACACTGCAGAAAATAAAATACAAAACTCAGATCCGCTCTCAATGTCTATCAAGGAGATAGAGCCTTTAACTCTGTTATGGAGGACCTTTGTGACAGACGTAGTGTTATCATGCAGTTAGTATCTAATAATTGAGTACTATTTAAATATGTTTTAACATTTGTGGGCAAGATAAAAGGGATGATGATTACAGCTACAGCCTGAATGAGGCAAATTGGCATTAAAGTTCACGCCAGTGTCTGTAAAACACCTGTTCTCTCAAGCATGACACCTGTGTTTTGAAGAAACAAAGCCAAAACTGGATGGCCATATTGGCAAAATCAGAGCAGTAGTCTGAACATTCAGGATTGAGCAGTGGCTTCACTTGCTGTCCATACTTTTTCACTATCACTCTGTCTCTCTCTCTGTCTCTCTCCACACACACACACACACACACACACACACACACACACACACACACACACGGTGCATAATACTACAGATTCATAGATGATTCAATCAAGTCTTAGATACAAAGTTTAGTGATGACAGCCACTATAGTATGTGAGGAAAAGTCATTGTGTCCTGCATATCACATCCAGCAGGTTGCCAAGACTCTTTGAGGCCAAGCGAATCCTGATGGAGCTTCTTTGGAGGGCGAGTTTAAGAGTAGACAGGTGATGAGGTGATCAGTTATTGATTTCGACTGGCAGGGCACAAACTGTGGCAAGACAGACAGTGTGAAGGAACAACGCTGACAGAAAACGGTCCTCGAATTAAAGATTTCCCGTCCATGAAATGAAAAACCTCTCGTCACGCTAATAAAGCCACAGCCGTTAAAGCACATATAGCCACAAAGCAGTGGGGAGGGGCGGCGATTTATGGGTCGTCATGGAGATAATGCTGACAGTGATGCCATTATTGCTGCACTCATTTGTTAGGAAATCATGCGATATTGTCCCATAAATAAGGCAAAGTGTTCCATTAAATTCAAGTGCTGTATCCATCCCATTGGCTCTTCCATTTAGTCTGTGTGCACTGATTGGCTACATCAGAGTGCAATCAACAAAGACGTTACGCCCAGTGCATCCCTAACGCAAAAAAGCAGTAATAAAACTTATCCGTACTAGTTTAAAATTCAAATGGTTATGGGATCTAGCGAGGGCATAGATGTTGGCCGCACCTTTGTTTCTCTTCGACTGTTGGCGCTTGGTGCACTTGAGCCCTGTTTTTGACTTGACCTTCCTCTCTTGAGAAAAGAAAAGTCTTTCTCCTCTTTCCCCTTGCTTGGAGTCATTAATAAGATATGCAATGGGAGTAAATATAAAGACAAGAGCACAGCCCACACTGAGAGATGTGCGTAGTGTAGATGACCACTCTCTGCTACTGTGACGCACTACCAGCTTCAAGGAGGTGATGAGATGGCACGGTGTCCCCTTTTTCTACTGAGTGTATGTGTGCGTGTGTGTTTTGTGGGGTGCGTGTGCTAATCTGCGTCAGAATATTTGAGTATGTTTTTGCTGAGACATAACCATACCCACACCCACACACACACACACACACACACACACACATACCAAAAGGATGGAAAAAGCTTTTCATTATGGAAAAAGCTTTTCTCTTCTCACACATCTAGGATGTGGAATCCTATCGACCCCCCCCCCCCCCAGTTAGATGAAACCAGTCTTCCCTATCTCTCTCTCCTTCTCCCTGGGAATACCTTTATCCCACCAATGACTGGTCACTGTGGTGTATTCACACTTGCCTTCTTTTCAATCAATCTTTTCTCTCACTCTCTTCTCTCTCTCTCTCATTCCTTCTCCAGTCGGCACTGTTCAGAATCCATCCAGGAGAAAAGCATCTTATCCATGCAAATCCAGAAATATGTTCAGTCAAGCTCCTAGCGAATGATTCTTTAGCATAGTGGAGAAAAGAAAGGGGGAGGGGGGTCCTTTGGCATATATCAAGCTAATCACGCTTCTTTTGTTTTCCCCACTGAGTGACTGATAAGGTGCATCTTCCTGACATGAAAAGCATAAAACACACACAAACACACACACACACACACTTTTCATATTGTTCATTAGTGGAAGTCTGTCTTGGAGCAGATTAGAAGTGGCAGTTGTGAGGTGTCTGCAAAGCACCGAGGCCGAGGAGGAGATATTTCATCATCTCCAGGGTTTTAATCATCTTCAACAACTGAGCTGAGAAAAACACAATACCAAAATATAAAAAAACACAGACTAAAACAAAGAGGAATAACTTTAAAAATAAAACAAGACGCCCATGCTGATGTATTTACATCAGACTTCTGCTTACTGCTGCAGTAGACAGTGGCTGTATTTTTTTTAATGTTTTTGCTGCCTTGCCTGCCTTTCCCAACAATGTGTCTCTCCTTGGTTCCTACCCCTTTAACACGTCTGGCCCTTTCTCTGTCCTGAGTTAAGCCTTTCCCTTCAAGTCAGTGTGTTGGGGGGAGCTGAGCCGTATCTGTGATGGGGGTGGTGTGTGTGTGTGTGTGTGTGCATGTGTGTGCGGGGGGGGGGGGGGGGGGGGGGTTGTGTAGTGGTTCTCCCTGCTCTGGATGTGGAGGTAACTTGCGAGCCCGCAGGTGAACTCTTCAACTCGGGAGAGCCACAGCGTTCTTGGCCCCTGCTGTCGGCCTAAGATAGTAAAGGGGTAGGGGTGGTGGGGGGGTGGGGGGGGTGCTGGTGGTTGGGAAAGGTTGGGAGTGAGGAGTGGAGCTGCATAAACAGGCAGGGCCTGATTCGCCGAGAGAGAGCCTGCACTCTCCCGATAAAGCGTGACCCCGGGTGAACCCCCCACCCCCACCACACACACACACACACTGCTGCGCTCGCCCTGCTTTCTCGGGACACCCAGCGCTCTCCGGAAAGCTCTGCGGCACGGCTTAATAATGGCGCGGGCCTCTTCCTAAAACCCAGTCTCTTCAAGGGCACGGAGGATGTGCCACAAAAAAGTGAGCTGATCACTTCGCGACGCAAATGCTCGACGCCGGTTCAGCAGTGGTGCAGAGACACTCGCGTTACTTGTGTACCGTTTTGTGTCCAACTACAAAAAAGATCAGAGAAGTAAATAAAAAGGAGGTGCGTTGGAAATTAGGTTTTAAAGTGAGACATTCACAAACACGATATTTGATGTCAACATCAGTGAGGCACTACAGATAGGCTAATATGCCACAGCACAAAAGCAATATTCGGTCTTTGATGTGTTATATTTGAGACCTGCGCTCTGAGAAAAAGATTGCCGCAGAAGGAAATCCAGTGCGAATTGAAAGCAATTATGAGCATGATTAATTTTGACTGCTGCGGTTCACACAATTTTTCTTTTTTCCAGGAACTTTTGTAAAGCCACCATCGAGAAGAAACAGATGTCTTAGGCCGAGGAAAATCACTTGCGAAAAAAATTGTGAGGCTTTGAAGACAAAAAAAAAAAAACGAGAAGAGGAAATGGGGGGGGGGGGGCAGAATAGATTTTCATTTGATTTTCCTACATTGGGAAAATGAAATCAAACATTTCACTCATTCCCTCCCTCGTCTTCGTTCCATTTTGAACGAGAAAATAAGGCAGTGTCCCGTCTCTCCCGCATCCCACTGCTATTAAAAGGCATTTTCTATGGCTATGGAAATCCTGCCCAAAAAGCACTCTTAGGGATATTTGACACGGGCATCCACGAGCCTTGGGACTTGGCACTATCGAGTAGCGCAGGCGCCTTTAAAGCGGATGGTGTGCAGTGGAGGTGACGTGGAGGTCAGTGAAATATGTAGGCAGCGTGCACGCACGTGTGTGTGTGTGTGTGTGTGTGTGCTGTGTGTGTGTGTGTGTGTGTGTGTGCGTATGTGTAAGTGAAGAAGTGTGTGTGTGTGTATGTCTGGGGAGGGGGGGGGGGGGTCCAAAAAGATAGAGGATTCATACCATTAACCTCCATCTGCACTGCATGCTCTCTTGTATGTTCCATGGCCTGCCTTTGAAATGCTAAAATTACCTCAGACCCCTCCTCTATTTTTCTTTGGTACAGGAAGTAAATCTTTCATGTGGATCAGTTCAGTGGGCATAATCAGTGGGGCGAGATGAGAGATGTTCTGCTAGCGGCAGCAACAGCTACACGGGCTGGCGCAAGTTTGCTGGCGTGAATCGTGATGCCATGTCATTAACATTTCAATACTGTGGTGTCATTAGGAAAACGTAACAAATTGATGATAATCCTGCATGTTAAATGGTGTAGTGGAGCTGTCTGTTGACCTCAGTCAAACAGTAGAGAGGCATGACTTTTGCAAAAAACTAAACAAAGAGGGGGGAAAAGAATACTGAGCCTGTCCATAGGATCAAAGTGGGTGGTATAAATAATGCAAAAAGTTTACCCTGCTTCTGCACTCCCATGGGTTTGACTTCCTCCCCCCCCCCCTCCCTGCAACTGGCTGTAGTACCACTCTCAGACAAGCTCAGCCAATGTAAAGACATCTTTATCATACAGAGCAAATATTTGGTTTCCTCCTCTTCCCCCATTAAACCCTTTAAATACCATTGACTATTGAGCTGTTACATGTTACATTGTATGGCTGCTTTGGAAATAAAGTCTGGAGCTGAGTTTCCCTGGCAGTAGTTTAAGTGCAGAGGCACAACAGTGGCGGTCTTCTCCTGCAAGCTCACACGCGATAAAGAAGGAGAGAAGAACATGTGCACTTGTTATCATTGGGATGCTGCAGGCAACAACAGAGACTGCGAGGAGAGATAGATAACAAATAAAATAATTAAAAAGAAAATTGCGGGATCCTGCTTCTTTCATGCACATCAAAGGGGCGTTTTTTTGAGTTTTTTTATCCCCCCACCCAACCCCTTCAAACAGCAGGGGGAATGTGGGGGTGAAGGGGTGGGGTGTGGGGTGGATCTGAAGACTAGCTATAGACGCCTCCTTTTATTCCCCTAAATTCCCATAAAAGCAGGAGGAATTTGATGAGGAAATTTAGAAAGGTTTTTTTTTTTTTCTTTTTCATTCCACTGGGAAGTTGTGATAAATCACAACTTTCCTCTCGCGTGTGCGTCACATGGAAATGCCTTTTCATGTTGAGTCAATTGGCTGAAGAAGTCTTATTTTGACTATTATTGCGTTACATGACTATTATTGTGTTACATGCTTCAAATGCAAAGCACTTTGAGCTGCATTTTGTGTATGAAAGGTGCTATACAAATAAAGCTTATTATTGTATATTATTATTATTTTTATTATTATTATTATTATTATTTTAGCCACCTACGCAGCTGTCCTCCCGACCCTCAGCCTGTTCTTCACCACCTCTTTAAAAGGGTGAGGCACACAACCTGTTCCCAGGTTTCACATGTTCCCCTGCTCTCCCCCCATTGGGCTTTCAAAACAGCTTTTTTGACTATGCTAAGCTACTAATTAAATGCCATAGCACAGGTACTGACTACACCACAGACTCGATTTAAGCACAAAATGTCCAACTTCATGTGCTCTTTCTTTTATGTCTTTTTTAACATCCAATAAGTCCAGTAATGTCCAGTTCTGTGGCTACATGGCTAGACTTCCACTCCTGTGTGGCCAAGGACTCCTAGTGTGAGAATTGAATGGGCTAGCCGCTATAGAAGGAGAGAGGTCAGCGCCTTAGCTACCCTCAGAGGGGCCTCAGAGAGTGTCATCTTTCCAGCCTTCTACTCGGCTACCCAAAACCAACTATGCATTCAGCCATTCATTTATTAGTTCACTTATCCGTCCGAGCAGCTTCGTTATTGCCACTGTACTCTGCCCCATTCCCCTGGCATAGTATAGCGCCCGCGTCGCACACACACACACACACACACACACACACACACACACACACACACACACACACACACACTCACACACACACACACACACACACACACACTCACACACACACTCACACACTCACACACACACACACACACACACACACACACACACACACACTCACACACTCACACACACACACACTCACACACACTCACACACACACACACACACACACACACACTCTGCAGGAGAAGGGTCTGCATCTATCAGTGGTGGCGACAGCGCTCCTTTCAAGGCCTAATGAAAGGATCATTTGTCTGTTAAATTGAACCTCAGCTCCATCTGTCATTGGGAGCAAACGCTGAGGACTGGGCTCACCTTGGCACTCTCTCCATACACACACACACACACAGCGAGAGAGAGAGAGAAAGAGAGAGAGAAGAAAGAGAGAGAGAGAGAAAGAGAAGAAACAGAGAGAGAGAGAGATAGAGAGGTGGAAGGAGAACAGTATGACTCCCAAAGACACCAGAGCCTCTGGCTGGCCCCCATGTTGAGCCTACACAAGCAATGATATACAAGTGATAGAGAGAAAGAGAAAGAAAGAAAGAAAGAGATTGAGAGAGAAAGAGAGGAAAAGAGAAAGCGCTTGCAGTGAGAAACATCCAAGGAGCGGCGACATGAGGGAGGCCTCGCTGTTTAATGTGCATCTCTCCATCCTGCTCTTCCATCTGTCACGTTCCCCTCCACCCAAGCGGCAGCCACAGCAGAATCCCGTGTATACCTCTGCCATCACCACCCACTGCCGTCACAAAGAGCTCTCTCTCTCCTCTCTCTCCCTCCCTCCCTCCCTCCCTCCCTCTCTCTCTCTCTTCTCTCTCTCTCTCTCTCTCTCTCCTCTCCCTCCCTCTCTCTCCCTCTCCCTCCCTCCCTCTCCCTCTCTCCCTCCCCCTCTCTCTCTCTCTCCCTCTCTCTCTCTCTCTCTCTCTCTCTTTCTCTCTTTCTCTCTCTATCTCTCTCTAATACACACGTCTTGGCACTTCCCGCCACTCCCTGCCCGACGAAAATATCCGAAATCTCTATTTCCTCCAAAGGATGAAGACAGTGGCCCAGTTGAGTATTTTTAGCGGAATTCCCCTCCCCTCCCTTCTCCTCTCTACCCACTTCCTCTCCAGCGCACAGCTGTGCTGACTGCACTACCACTCCGCCAGTGGGGATCCATCACATTATTCCGCCATGATGCATCTACTTCGTGTGTGTGTGTGTGTGTGTGTGTGTGTGTGTGTGTGAGTGTGTGAGAGAGAGAGAGAGAGAGAGAGAGAGAGAGAGAGAGCGAGAGAGGAGAGACAACCAGGAAATTAAAAGCACCGTTAAACTCGCTAATCGGTTAAAAGAAAACATGGCTCGATTATGACAACAGCTAGCACACCTGATGCGGCCTGAATGCTACATGGCTTGGCTGAAGCAAGTCGTGATGAGACAAACTGGCGACAAAAAAAAGAAAACAACGGGCATTTTGTAGCACTCCAGTGGATGGATTTGTTTTTATATGGCTGCTGCTCGCTCTCTGTCTCTCTCAGTGCGTGTGTGTGTGTGTAGTATGTGTGTGTTGGGGGGGGGGGGGGGGAGGGGGAATAATGTTTACAGAGGGGGGGCTCATCCACAAGGACAGGGAATCGGTGGGAGCAGCGCAGGCTCTGCTGAATAATGGCTTTTCCTCAACCACCGGCAGGTCGCCAGGCCAGGCATCCCCCTCAAGCTCTCCCCACCACAGGAGGGTGTGCTATGGACTGCTTCCCCCCTGTCCCCCTGTCTCCAGGATAAGTCTCCCTTCCATCACGTTATTCATGAGGGTGTAGAAAGCCATGTGATAGCAAACATGCCTCACCCCACCTCAAAAAAAAAAACAGACAGATAACTAATAGCAATAATGTAAGTGCCATCTCTATTTCTCATGGGTACACATTTATTCTGACACTCATGCACATAGAGAGATAGTGAGAGAGAGAGAGAGAGAGCGTGAGAGAGGAGAGAGGGAGAGGGAGTGACATGTATGGAGAGAGGGTTATGAAGAGATGAAGGGAGGAACACACAGAAAGAGAGAGAGGGTGAGAGAGAGAGAGGCAGAAACGGGAAAGAGACAGAGGTAGAGAGAGCGCCAGCCTTATTGGAGTTGACAATGGGACAAGAGCGGCGAGCTGCAAAGTAATTAAGAGGAAGGCTGCATTTGCTACCCACGCAATCCTCTATGTCACTGGCCACCGAGAGGTACAATGGGGTAGAATTAAACGAGCCTGACAAGCGCAGAGAATATTAATTTTCTCTATACACGATTTGGATCTCCCCACGCATGTATTA
>NC_055962.1:23044745-23049341 GCF_018492685.1 Alosa sapidissima | reverse complement strand
AGAAAACCAACTCCGTGCTTCAAGGTCATCTGGCTTGGTATGTATGTGTGTGTGTGTGTGTGTGGGGGGGGGGGTTGCTAGTGGTTGATGGCTTGAGAGGTGGGGAGGGTGGGATGGGATGAAGGGAGAAAAACCAGATGGATGCTCAACGTTTCTAACTTTCTGTAATGTGACCGCCTCAATCATGCCAGCCTCAATCGACAGAGAAAGAAGACGATGGAGGAAAAGAGGGGTGGAAAAAAGGGGTGGAGAAGAGCCAGCCAGATAAGGTCCTGGCACACGTCTCTCTCTCTCCCTCTCTCTTTCTCTCTCCCTCGCTCCCTCTCTCTCTCTCTCCCTGAGCCCAGTGTCAGCGGTGCCGTTATCTCTTCAAGCAGGCAAAAATAGCCACTTCTCTCTCGCTCGTTGTTCGCCGTTAAATGTGATCGTTTATAAAAGTGAGCGTTCCCCCATCACACGGATGGGAGCATGAAGGGCAGAGGGGGAGATGGAGACAGGTAGGGAGAGAGAGAGAGGGAGGGAGAGAGAGAGAGAGGGAGGGAGAGGGAGAGAGAGAAAGAGAGGGAGAGGGAGAGAGAGAAAGAGGGGGAGAGAGGGAGAGGGAGAGAGAGAAAGAGAGGGAGGGAGGGAGAGAGAGAGGGAGAGAGAGAGGGAGAGAGAGAGGGAGAGAGAGAGAGAAAGAGGGAGGGAGAGAGAGAGGGAGAGGGAGAGAGAGAGAGGGAGGGAGAGAGAGAGGGGAGGGAGGGAGAGAGAGAGGGAGGGGGAGAGAGGGAGGGAGAGAGAGAGAGGGAGAGAGAGAGAGAGAGAGAGAGAGAGAGGGAGGGGGAGAGAGAGAAAGAGAAAGGGAGATCGAGTGATACACACACACAAAGAGAGAGAGAGAGAGAAGTGGGTGGAGTTCCTCTATGTGAGACAGAGAAGGGAGGACACAGGAAACAGGAGATATGTAGGACTAGGGGTGTCTATGTGGGCTAGTGCATGAGGAGATATGTAGAGACTATGGGGTGTCTATGTGGGCTAGTGCATGAGGAGATATGTAGAGACTATGGGGTGTCTATGTGGGCTAGTGCATGAGGAGATACGTAGAGACTATGGGGTGTCTATGTGGCTAGTGCATGAGGAGATATGTAGAAACTATGGGGTGTCTATGTGGGCTAGTGGCATGAGGAGATATTAGTAGACTAGGGTGTCTATGTGGGCTAGTGCATGGGAGATATGTAGAGACTATGGGGTGTCTATGTGGGCTAGTGCATGAGGAGATACGTAGAGACTAGGGTGTCTATGTGGGCTAGTGCCATGAGGAGATATGTAGAGACTATGGGGTGTCTATGTGGGCTAGTGCATGAGGAGATATGTAGAGACTATGGGGTGTCTATGTGGGCTAGTGCATGAGGAGATACGTAGAGACTATGGGGTGTCTATGTGGGCTAGTGCATGAGGAGATACGTAGAGACTAGGGTGTCTATGTGGGCTGTGGGATGGGCTAGTGATAAAAGGAGATGGGGAAGGGGCGGGTGAAGGAACAGGAGGAGTAGGAAGGAGAGAAAGAAAAAAGTAGGATGGTATGTGTGTGTGAGAGAGAGAGTAAGAAAGAAGGTGGAGAGTTTCTGGTGTCCCTGTGGTATATGTGTGTGTGTGTGTGTGAAAGAGAGAGAGAGAGAGAGAGAGAGAGAGGAGAGAGAGAGAGAGAGCGAGGGAGAGAGAAAAGAGAAGGAAACTCTAAGAGCCCAGCAGCCCACATTCAGGAGCCTCCACCACCCCCCTCTGTCCAGCACTGGCCCCAGATGAAGCATCCTGCTGCTCCTGCTGCTCCTCCTGCTCCTCCTGCTCCTCCTCTCCTCCTCTGGCTCTCGGCCCAGTGTCCTACATCCCAGCGCCTCGCCAATTAGGCCCCCGTCCAGCACGGGCCACGAGTGACACACAAATCACCAGCAGCAATTTCAAAAGTTTCAGACAGAGTCAGAGAGAAAGAGATAAGGATGAGAGGATGAGAGGGCCACACACAGAGAGCAAGAGAGAGAGAGAGAGAGAGAGAGAGATGCCACCCTCCCCTCCACAGCCCTCCTCCTCCTCCTCTTTACTTCACTTCTTCTTCTCTCTTCCTCCCCTCTGTGTTTTAGTGTTCATCAGGAGGCCGTGAGCCTCATTAGGTTCTCACCGCCGTGCTGAGCTCGTCCTAATGGAGTGGTCTCATCCCCTCTGCTCGCGCGGCGCATTCCCGCGGGGGGAACGGCATCTGTTTGATCTGGCTAATACCCTCCTCCCCTGGGGCAACTACAAGCCTGGCTAACCCACGGCTCCGCAACGAGCCCAGCTGCTGGAGCAACTCTCTGGAGGGGGGGGGGGGGGGGGGCAACACCCTTTCCCTGTGGCGTGGAGGCGATATGGCTCACAATGCTCAAGGATGCTTTCCCATCAGGCGTCATACGCCACACGGAGAAACTGAGACAGAGAAAAGAGCGGAGAGAGAGAGATAAAGAGAGAGACAGAAGGGAAGAATAGCAGATGAGATAGGAGACATGGAGAGGAGAAGAGAGGAAGAAGGGAGAGGTGAAGAGAAAGAGAGAGAGAGAGAGAGAGAGAGAAAGGGAGGGATGGCAGATGAGATATGAGATAGAGAGGATAAATAGAAGGGAAGATAGATAGAGAGAAGAGGAAGAAGGGAGAGATAGAGAGAGAGAGAGTGAGAGGGTGGCTGATTTCCTGGATGTCTCCACCCGGGGTCTCGCTTCCCATTCGCCGCTCGTCCCATCTGGGCTTGACACCCCGGGCCTGCCAGCATGAAGGTGGAGGTGTGTGTGTGTGTGTGTGTGTGTGTGTGTGTGTGTGTGTGGGGGGGGGGGGGGTGCAGCACACCTGTTTTGCCATTCGGAGCGTGTTAGTTAATCATATTTAATGTAGGAGCTGGGCTGAATTATTCATCGGTGAAATGCTAACTCCTCAGGTAGGTATGCCGAGGTTATAAATATCGGTCTGTCAAGAAAGTGTTTCTTCCAACCCACTGGGGCCTGCTAGAGGTGCATAAAGAAAGAGGGAGAGAAAGAGAGAGAAAGAAAGATGGTCCAAGCCCCTCTCCTTTGTCTTGGCAAAGCTCTACTCCCTACTTTTTTCGCCTCCCAAGGGGTGTGCTGATTAACGATAAACTCTCAAAAAACACACACACACACACACACACGACGCCCCTCATGAAAGTGTAATGGGTACTTTTTAAGGCCTCTTAAGAGGCTGTACACCGCCCGCTGTACTCGCCCATCTATCTGGGTGGAAGTGCAAAATGTGGTCGCTTTGAAGACAAAATGCATAATAGAATAAATTAGTGAGGCGATTTTCTGCCTTGCACTCTCTCATTCCCCTTCTCGTTTTCTTAAAAATATCTTTCCTCTCTCCATCTCTTCCCCTCTATCTCTCTTTCTCTCTCTAGCCTCCCTCCCCCTCTCTCATTTTGTACACCCCCCTTTCTATCACCATCTCTTACTCTCTTTCTTTCTCTCTCTCTCTCTCTCTCTCTCTCTCTCTCTCTCTCTCTCCTTCTAGCACCAGAGTGAAGTGAAAGCGTTTGGTGGAGCTTCCCACGGCAGGCATGTCAAGTGGAGGAGTGCAGAGTGGAGGGAGAGCCAGACACAGAGAGAGAGAGAGAGAGAGAGAGAGAGAGAGATGCCACTCCTCCTCTTCACTTCACTTCATTTCTTCTTCTCTCTTTCTCCCCTCTGTGGAGGCAGGAAGGGGAGGGTGTGCAGTGACACTGGCTTTAAATGTGTCTGGGGAAGTTAATTAAGGACATTTGGCATGGCAGAAGGATCATGGCCTGACAGGAAGATTCAGTGTAAATTGGACACGGCCATTACGGATGTCAACACAAACTGATTCACTGTGTGTGTGTGTGTGTGTGTGTGTGTGTGTGTGTGTGTGTGTGTATCTGTGCCTGGCTGTCTGAATTCAAATCATTTTTTGTTTGTGTGTGTGTGTGTATGTATTTGTGTGCGCCTGTGCATGGATGTATTCATCTCTACTGTCGCTTATAACCTATAAAACATGACCTCTGAAGGGGGTGTATGTGTGTGTGTGTGTGTGTGTGTGGAGTTCCGAAGTATTCAAATAATAGTTATAGTATAATTCAATTGCATTACTTGAATAATTGCCCTGGTCAACAAGAAGCATCCACAGCACTCTCAATTATGCCCCCTGGCTCAGATGTCCTTGAAATAAATGATGTGCTGAAGAAAAAAAAAAAGAATGAAACTTGAGCTATGGGGAGGAGAAAAGAGAGAATGATGGAGGGAGGAAGAGAAAGAGAGAGAGAGAGAGAGAGAGAGAGAGAGAGGAAGGGAGGTGCAGAGGCACGATGATGGAACTGCTGAGCACGGACGGACAGAGGGGGTGACAGATATCAGACATTACTGACATCATCACAAATGCACCCAGCCACCCCCTCCCACACACACACACAGGTTGGTTGAAAAAAAGAGGGAGGCAAAAGGAGGATAAGGAGGATAAAAAAATAACCAAGGGTGCATGGTGATTGAGGACAACTGAGGACACACACACACAAAATAAATGATAAGACACCCACACACATACACACACACACATGGCCAC
>NC_055962.1:23029745-23039745 GCF_018492685.1 Alosa sapidissima | reverse complement strand
TCGCTATACATCCAGAAACGTAGTAATGCTAGTCATTTCTTACAAAAAGTTTTCCCCCTAAAAGCAATGCTGCCACTACTGAATTTCCACAACTCTTCTAAGTATCCTGCCACAGTCGTGTGCTATAATGAATTCTGTGCGACAGGCTCAGGAGTTGTTGCAATAGCTGCAAAGGACCATGACATTCAGCTAGTCTGCTCATTCATAATTCAAACTCCTCACTGGCAGAACAATGTAATACACACACACACACACACACACACACACACACACACACACACACACACACACACACACACACACACACATACACACACTCTGCTTGCATTTCTAAAATACATGAGCGACATGTCAACATGTGTACTCTGGCAGCTTGAATATGCCCATAAATTAGCGGGGGCTAATCATAGGTTGGGCGCACACGAGCAGCGAGGTGGCATCGCCTCCTGCAACTTTAATACTCCCTCCTGCTTTGGACAGCTAGATGAACCACTATTAGCAAGGAGCGTGAAGGACGAGAGTCAGACACAGAGAGTGAGAGAGGAGGCGGGAAAGAGAGAGAGAGCACCAACGACGAAGCTCAGACAACATAATTACAGTCTAGAGAACGAGCTCATGTTTTATTTACCTTTCCTCCTGAAAAGGATTATCATTTCTTATCTATCTCTCTCTCTCTCTCTTTCTCTCTCTCCCCTCCCATACCTGAGCTGGGCTCCCGGTGAGAGACCAGGCATGGGCAAAGTGACACCTTCACACACCACCACCCATTGCAAACACACTTGACACTTTCAGCCAGAGTTGAGGAGGAGGAGGAGGGTGGGGAGGTGGAGTTGAACCGTCTACCTTGGAGGTCGGCTTTGGTGAAGCCAACTTTAGTTGGGAAGAAACAGAAAGAAGGAGAGAGGGGTGAGAGAGACCGTGACAGAGAGAAAGAAAGAAATAAATAGAGAAAGAGAGAGAAAGAGAGAGAGAGAGAGAGAGGGGGGGGGAGAAGTGAACAGAGCACAGTTAGTGAGGGACCAGTGAGTGTTAGTCAAAGACAGTGGATTACATAAAGTCAGGACAGTTAGTCAGTGGATAAGGTATACAGTCTTAGGAGTTATTCATTTAAAAGAGGTTACATACATTACAACTGTTAAAAAGGAGTAACATTTGAAAGGGTGGGCAAAATCGGCATCAGAGAACAATAACTGGAGTAGTTAATTGTATCACAGTAATGGCCGCCATGAGTGCAGTTGTTTGAACAAGCTTGTCACTTACAGAGACCCCAGTCTGCAACTATTCCTTTTTACTTTGATCATGGGCTCCATCTAGTGGCTAATCTATGCAACAACAAATTTCTTTCAGAGAAGACCGAACATGATAACCCTATCGCCTCACACAGTTGAGTTTATTCTAATCAAAAGTTTAAAATATGCTTGCATGTAGTGTATATTGTAAAATATCAATATTTTTACTGTGGTTAACATAAATCTGGTAAATTAAGTGTTGTGTGAGAGGCTTTGTAGAGTATTCAGTTTTAGCATTGAACCAGAGATGGAAAAATCACACAAATTTAGTGACATGTAGTCACAGGTAGTCAGTGTATTTCACCAAAAGATTAAGGGCAGACATTCGGACTGGGTGAACAAAGCTCTTTGATGGAGGCGATGTATTTCACCGAAGGATTAAGGGCAGACGTTCAGACTGGGTGAACGAAGCTCTTTGATGGAGGCGATGTATTTCACCGAAGGATTAAGGGCAGACATTCGGACTGGGTGAACGAAGCTCTTTGATGGAGGCGATGGGCACAGTGGAAGCTTACCGTCGCATCCGCGCTCAATCTGGCCGCTGCGGAACAGCGCGTCGTTGATCAGGTCCGGCAGGCGGCCGTTGAGATCCACGGACGCCAGGCAGCCCTGGAAGCCCTCACGAGACACGACCAGCTTGGGCAGGTTCTGGTACATGTTGGGCCCGAGACCGGCCACAAACAAATCACCTGCGGAGGAGGAGGAGGAGCATAGATCAGAGAGATCAGTCCCACAGGGTTGGCCACCATGGCCACAGACACACATTACTAATGCATCTCACTATGGCAAACTGAGAGCCCATATCTACTACAGAAGTTACAGAAGGGATTGTACACACTTATGAAAGATAAGAGTACAAGTAGGGAATAGCCGTATATTGCATGTTTGGGTGCTCTCCCACTGAACCCAAGAACGCAAACTAAAGAAATGCTGCTATAAATTCAATGAAAAATTGATTGTCTAAATTCTCTTATTCAAATATTCCCTTGTTTCAGTGTGAGATTCTTGTGTTGAGTATGATGCTCCAGTGGTCACCTTTGAGGTCCAGGTTCTTGGCACCGTTCACCACCTGGCTGACGGACTTGGTGTCCACCTTGAGGGTGTGCGTGTTGGTGGCGTCACGGGTGATGACCACGCTGTGCCACTGGTTGTCGTTAAGGGGGCTTTCGCTGTTGCCCTTCAAGAGGCTGGGACCGTTGCCCAGGTCGAAGACGTAGTGTATGAACCTGGACACACACACACACACACACACACACACACACACACACACACACACACGGAGGACATAGTTACTTACTCTTCCTCATCCACTCCTCTTCCCCCCCTTTAAGTGCCACTTCACAAAAAGGTGCTTTTTCTTCTCATATCACACTCAAGGGTCCTTGTTCCTATGACAACACTTGAGCTATGCTCTGTTTGTCACCGGATCTCACTGAGAGCGAGAGAGCGCGCGAGAGAAAAAATGTGAGTTTGAGTGTGTGTGTGTGTGTGTGTGTGTGTGTGTGTATGTGTGTGTGTGTGTGTGCGTGTGTACGTGTGAATGAGAGAGAGAGGGAGAGAGAAAAGGCTGTATCTTCAAGTGGGTCAAGCCACAGTGAGAGTACATCACTCACTACACTCAACCTGAGTCAATGTACACATCCCCTGAGCTCAGGTCACCAAACTCTTGTGTTGGTCAAACAGTGGCACCACTGAGAGCACTCCCTCTCACAGGGCCACGACCGCTCCTGAGAGGAAGGGTACATGTACCTCTGTGACCACACATAAAAGAGAGAAGATTGAGAGGCTTTTTCATCATTTTATGCTCCCTCAATGCTTTTGACTTTGATGTCACATGACTAGAAATGAGACCGCACAACCATGACAAACCAATCTATCTAATAGGAGCAGGGTTGTAAAAAGGGCCAAATGCTATCATTTTTCCCCCTGACTTTCTTCCCCTCAATAAGAGTCATTTCTTTTGTGATCTCAAGATAGGAAATCTGGTCTTCACAGCTTTCCGTAGCTTAGGCAAATTGATTTGCACTGGTTGTGTGGCCCCTGCTCTGGGCACATGGCTCTGAAGTGAGAGAGGTCTATTGCCTCGTGATAAGAGGCAAAAAGCACTCCAAGTGAAATTCATGGAGATTGGAACAATCACAAAAACATGTTTTATGCAAAAGATCCCCCCATGAAAACTCAGCTAGAAAAAAAACTCATCATCCTAACTATGTATTCCAAAAAAGAAACTGCCTTGTTATTTGTAAATCCACTTCAAATGTCTCTCTCATAACTCCTGAGAGATCGCATCAGCTGTGAACAGTGAACAACACACAGGATGCCTACATTCTCCTTCTACATTCCCATACACTTCAACAACTCACAATTTGAATCTGAATACTTGCTTTAATGGGCAAGTATGTTTACACAGACAAGGAATTTGCAACTCAGACATCCCCCCCCCCCCCCCCCCACTACCTTATCCCAGTCCAAAACGCTCACCCCTTCACCAGCTCCACGGCGATGAAGTCATTGCCGTCGCCGCTGTTGAAGAGGATGAATCCGTCCGAGGAGGTGGTCTTGAACTGGAAGAACAGGTGCATGGTGGTGTAGGCCTGCAGCGTGGCCAGGCCCAGGTAGCTGCCCTTGGACTTGAAGGTGACCGGGTCGGCGATGATGGAGCGCATGCCGAAGCGCGCGTTGAGCTCGCACGACTCGATGTCGCCGTTCTTGCACATGTCGATGTAGAGCATGCCGTTGAACTTGAGGCCCTGCAGGTGGCCAATGAAACTGGACGGCGGCTGCGGCATGAAGCGTCGCTCCGTCACAATGCCCGTCTCCACGCTGTGAAACTCCAGGCGGGTGTGGTCACCTGCCATCTGGCCTGGTGTGTGTGTGTGTGGGGGGGGGGGGGGTAAAGAGAGAAAGAGGGAAAAAAGAGACAAAAGAAAAGAAGAAAGAGAAAAGAAAAAAGAAGGGAAAGAACAAAGATTGGAAGAAAAAAGAGGAACGGCATAAGTACAAGCCTGCAGTGGAGGTGTTCAAAGCTGTCCACCTGTCTGACCACCTGTCTCCTCCTCACTCTCCTGCAGTAGGAGCAGCATGAGAAAATGCAAAACACCTTCTCACCGCCTCCCCTTCCCCCTCCAGCTTGATTGATTCCCTTTTAATTTGAAACGATTTCCAGCCTCATTAAACAACACAGGAGAGGGAGATAATCGCCATGCCAACCACTCTTCCCCGCAGCAGCCTCATTTTTATTGGCTCTCAATTCATTAGTGTTGCCTCACTGTGTTCCTACATGCCGACAAATGGCTGTCACTAGACAGGTGCACTCAACGACATACTCCCACACGAGTCTTTCAGGAAATTGATGTGTGCGCGTGTGTGTGTGTGTGAAGTAGTCTTGCAGGAATAAACAGGACTTGAGCAACTGTGGGACTTGTTTCCAATTGGTGTAAATTGAGAGAAGTGACAAGTAAGGCTTTCCTTCTAAACGTGTCACAACTTCACGAAAGAATTTGTCTACTTTATTCTTTATTTTACTTTTGAATTGGCACAAACATAGTTTGTATTTATTCAAAATGCACCAAATTCACACCAATTTCTCCGACCCCACACTTCATTTATGAACTTGTAACAAAATGTATATCGCAATACGCGTCCTGTTTTGCAAGACTAGACACAAAAGAGACTGTATTCATTTGCTGTATGTGTTTTAAAAGTATGTGGTCCATACCTTCAGCCACATCATCGTCCACCATGAGTTTCAAGTTTTTCCCGCGCCGGATCACTCTGACCGAATGCCACTCGTTGTCGTTCAGCTTTTGGCCGGCGTACAGGGTCTCGGGGCCCTTGCCTGAGAATGATGACTCATTAGTTTGATCAGAGGTGTCTCTTTGCAAACCCAATATTTGCTTTGCTCTCAGAATCAAATCTCATGGCTGCCAAGTGAAACTGACCCACACAAAATGTACCCTGGACAGCAGCTAGGTTAGCTAAACATAGCCCTTTATCAAATGGTCATATAAATGTGCTTTATCTCACCGAAAGCACATTTTAGTTTTAGAATTAGGCTCATCACTGTCCAGCAAACTGTCACATACATAGTTCTATTGAGTACTATCCTTGCTAGACAAAAGAACATAGATGTTTTACATGAAAGAACATAAAAGAAGGTGCTAGTAAAATCAACACTCTCACAGTTCAAAGCAAAGATTGGGTTTGCCATTACCTGGATATGCAGCAAAAACATTCAGTTATATTCAGTTATTGTCATGAAAAATGTTCATACATACATTGTTTTTACAGAAGGATGGACAAGTATTCACCTTTACCATTTACTAGTAAATCATCTAGATACTGTAGAACAATGCAACTGCAACTGCTTTTACTCATAAGAGGTCGTCTGATAGCCACAAAAATAAGCAGCTTTGATAAAAAAGAAAAATGTAGTCTAGTTCAGTGCAGATACTGTATTGCTCAAGCAATCCATAATGCCTCATCCACATTTCAGACAAATGAGTCTAATGGAATGCGCTTTATCCAATAATGCATGCATACTGTAGAATATGTTTGCCTTTAGAGATCAGTATCCTTTTTCTTGCCAATTAACTTTATATAAAAACCTCCATCCAATATTCATCAAAGGTTCTTTGCTGCCTGACTTTGGATTCTTTCATTTGGCAAAACTGGTTCTCCTCTGGAGCCTGGGGTTCTGATCGATTCTGCTCTGAGTCCGATCGCAAGAGCACCTCCGCTCAGAGCACATCAATGGCTCTGATTACAGCCCAAACTCAGTGGTCAGGTCACATGAGTAATTGTTTCCAATTATACCAGCTTTTTGGCCCCTTTTTGGATGTGGGCACATGCGCACACACACACCTATATGGACCAACAAACACACACACACACACACAAACACACACACACACACACACACACACACACACATGCACACACCAAGCAATGTCGGTCCGCTCCTCCCAGAACTCATTCGCATGTCGATCAGAGATCACTGACCACTGCAACCTTGGCCATGGCTCAATCACCCCACTCCCCTTTAGATTTTCATACGCCTCCCCAATCTATCACTGGGCCTACTGCTGCTGCTGCTTCAGACCTGACCACTCAGAATATCAATGCAAAAGTCAGGTGCACAGGGGGGATTGCATTAAATGTATGCAGTCAGATATTTCATTGATGTGCCAGTCACAAACTCAAAAGAGGATCTGATAGCGCACAAGGCAAAAAAAAAAAAGACAAGAAAAAAAATGAACCTTGAGTTGTAACATTGGATACCTCATTATGGAGTTTTAAAACGTCTTAGTCACGCTTCACAGATCCAACTGGGGCTGGTGGATAAAACCTCTGTATGAGTAAGAGCAGTTGCACTGAAAACTCACTCACAAGTCCTCCCATTACCATTACTTCATAACGGAGAGAAAACAGTCCCTCAAAATGATCAAACTTTTCAGTCCCATAGATAGTGAGTTAGGTCAGCCTGATGCTTCATGTCTTGCACAGCTTATGATAAAAACATATCAATGTTTACACTTTCTATCATGAAATAGCATCATGCCTCTAAATGTCTTGGGCATTTCAAAGGCCCACACTGTACTGTACAGATCATTCAGCATTCTTTAAAGAGCAAAAGAAGTGTAGTGGTGACTTACTGGAGTTACAGTTTATCCTGACACAATCTAGATGGGGAAGAATAAGTGACAGATGAAATCGCATCCTTCAAGGTTACAGCTGCAGACATCCAAAAACAGAGACTCCACCTTCCGGGGACGGACACATGCAGGCAGGGACGGCGGCCATTTTGTCTCAGGCTGTGATGGGTGACATCACAACCCCTACTCTGGGCTCATTAACTGACGAAAGCTGTTCAGAACTTCACTGTGTTATCTGAAATGGGATGGGGAGCTCAGTGCAAGGGCTGGCTGAGATAGGGGGTGCTATTTCCTCATAATGACTTTGCTATCATTGCAGTGAATTACGCTATCCGCACTGCAGTACAGTAGGCCTAATCTCTGTTCTTATGGGGGTTTTTTTGCTGGATATCTAAAGCATAAAGGTTTCTTAACAAATTTAAAATGGCCGCCAACTGTTATTGGCTAAATGGATTTTATGACCCAGACTTATCTGTTGTTTGCTAGAGTCTTTGATGACTTTGTTTGTTAATTCCAATTGTATTTCTTTCAGACATAAAGTACATAAAGCGTGCTAAACACACACACACACACAAAACCTGGTAATTATCATGGTGTGGTGATCAAATGGGTTCAGAGCTATAACGTTCTGGGTCGACATCCATGTAGCCAGGATCCGTCATGTGCCGTCAACCGCAACAGAAAAGTGGAAGCAAACAGCCTCGGTCCAACAAGCACCAGCACCATACAGTGGCTTCCAGGCTAACCCAATGGAACCCTTTTGGACCACGATGCACAGAGGAGAGCGCCATGTGTCACTTAGCTCAGAATTAGGCGAGCCCAATAGAATGAAGTGTGTGTGTGTGTGTGTGTGTTTGTGTGTGTGTGTGTGTGTGTTGTGAACGTGTCTTAGAGGGCGGTCATGGGTGAATGAGCAGTGATGGGCGAACATTCACAACATCATCCTTATGAGAGGCGAGAGTGATGTGTGTCTCGAAATAAAAAAAAAAAGATGCTTTTGTTAGTGTGAGAAAATAAAAATTACAATATGCACCTACTGTATTGACATAAATGCCATAACTGACTTGTGACATGACGAAATACCAGTGAGGTGATATCTATAGGAACTATAGGTTTAGCATCTTTTTTTTTGCTGTGCGACCATGCTTCACTAACATACATGTACAGGGCTAGATGGTTCCTTCAGCTTGGGTCAGCTCTACTAGTTTGTGCGTATACAGTGTATACTGGGAAAGCGGGTGTTTGTACAACGGTACAACCACATACTCATGCATTTCATGTATTCAGTATTTCTATATTTATGTTCTTGTACACACATTTATGTACTGCCATGCGTACATTTTATTCATTCAAAGGATATGTACAGTATGTGTATGTATTTCACATCACTATATTACTATATCACTATATTATGCATTCATTTACATAATGCATATATATTGTGTGCCATATACAGTGAATGTGGGTCTTATATGCTGTAAACATTTACAAGACGTGTGTACGTGTGTGTGTGTGTGTGTGTGTGTGTGTGTGTGTGTGTGTGTGTGTGTGTGTGTGTGTGTGTGTGCGCATGTTGAACATGAGCGTGCTTAGCCACCATCTGCAGGTGCTCTGGTTGCTCTGGTCGCAGGGCTGTTTGCCCAGTGGGCCGCAGGCTACAGGCCATTGAAGGGGTGAGTACCATCTTTTGACAAGGCATGGGACATGCCACCAACAGCAGGGGGAGCTAAAGAGTAAGAATGGAAACCTGATGGCAACCCAACATAAAAACCAAAACAAAACCTGCCCCAAAATCACATGATTTAGAGATATGGGCACACTGATACAGGTAGATTCAATATATAAATAGAGCAATGGCAAATATACATAAATATGTATATGTTCTTACATTTAAATGAGGATTTGCTTAGAATTTTTCTGAAGTTTTATTTTTTTTTTAGAAGTTTTATTTTTACTAATAATTAATAATTATTATTACTATGGTAAATAGGATGCAATTACATATTACATATCTTGGTATTACATTGACTTTTGAGGGCTACTAGGTTTACCAAGACATCTAAGGATGATAATTTAACTGTAAAAAATATGGTCTTATATTATCATTCTTTAGAATTATATGGCACTGAAATGTCAATACCATGAGGAAATGATCATGATATGATCTGGGCAAAAGATGTGCCGTGTCAAATAAGCAGCATGGACAACTGTTATGTGGTTAGACTGAATGAGATATCGCCTGTCTACAAAAAACATTTCAGCAAAGCCGGGGGGAGAGAGAGAGAGAGAGAGAGAGAGAGAGAGAGAGGAGAGGAGAGAGAGAGAGAGAGAGAGGAGAGAGAGAGAGAGAGAGAGAGAGAGAGAGAGAGAGAGAGAGAAACCACAACACACTTTCATGCAGATAAACACACATTTCATGTTCGGGAGAGGAGAGAAGGTTAGAGATGTCAGTCAAAAAAAAAAAAAACGAACATAAACAAAGCAGACTTTGAGAACTCCAGAAAAGCACTTTCATAAATGAAAGAACAAAGCGGAACTATAACGTTAAACAAACACACTGAGAGAGAACAGACTGCAGAGAGCACGAGGCCTCTGGTGGAGAGGGGGAGTGGAGGGGGGCAGGACGGAGAGGAGAGAGAGGTCGAGAGAGGTCGTCGCCGTTGTCGCGGATACCTAAGTTGACGGTGAGCTTGACACGGCCGCCGTCCAGCTCGAGACGGAGAGTGTCGGCGGAGTCGCGCGACGTGGCGGCCATGAGGATGCCGTAGGCGCGCTGCGACTGGAAGCGCAGCGACACGTCTTCCGCCTCGGTGTGCATCACCTGCGGCACCGTGATCTTCATGTACATGCTGCCGTCAAAGCTCAGGATGGACGCCTCTGTGGGGCAGAAAGGACGACACAGGGCAGAACGCCAGACAGAGTCCAGTTAGTCATCTATAATCAGTCACGGATGCATCAATAATATCAATCAATAATAAATATGAACAAATAATCATTCATTTTACTAGTTTGTCAATCAGGTTGCTTGATTTAGAACTGATAATAAGCATGTTTGAC
>NC_055962.1:23002245-23024745 GCF_018492685.1 Alosa sapidissima | reverse complement strand
CCTCTCTCTCTCTCTCTCTCTCTCTCTCTCTCTCTCTCTCTCTCTCTCTCTCTCTCTCTCTCTTTCCTCCTCGTCCTCTACTCCTCCCTCTAGCAAGCAGTGGGGAAGGGATGGGCTGTGTATATGTAACCTGCTCACAGACTCGTCATCACACATTTAATTACAAACGGGGATTAGGGATTCGGAGCATAATGTCCTCGCCGCCGCAAAAACCACAAGCGATGCAGCAGCAGCAGCAGTGGCAGCACAGTAACGGCCGTGTGGACCCACTTCCAGCTCCTCCAGGTGACTGGGGATTTCTCATAAACACCGGCTGTGACAAGAGAGGGAATGACACTCGTTCACCTACACTCAACCAGCCCTCCCGAGCGTCTCTGTCTCTGTCTCTCTCTCTCTCTTTCTCTCTCTATCCCTCCCTCCCTCCCTATCTCTCTCTCTCTCTATCTCTCTCTCTGTCTCTCTCTCTCTCTCTCTCTCCCTCTCTCTCTGTTTCTCTGCCTCCCTCTCCCTGGAATGAACAGAGGAGACATTCTGGTAGGAGAGAGTGAGGAAGGCACTAGAGTGGATGGATCTTTTTTTTCTTTCTTTCCACCCAGCTCCACAACCACTTCAAGCTTTGACCATGAGCCACATGCGCGCGCACACATACACACACACACACATACACACACACACACACACACACACAGACAACAGACACCCTGCAACACTGAATCCAGACCAGTTGGCTGGAGATGAAGAGCAGTTACGGCGAGCGTGGGGGGGGGGGGGCAGCTGTCCCACAGGAGGTTCCATGCACATATCAATGCCGTTTCATTAAGTGGCCAGTCACATCACGGAAAGGGGGGGGGGGGGGGGTGACACTACCAAATTTGGCACCTGTCTTTGACAAGCGCATCGTGCATCACAACATGAGGGGCGGCCATGAACATAAGGCAGGAGGCAGCTAAAAAATAGAGATTGTTTTTCACTGAGAGAGAGAGAAAGATAGAGAAGGGATAATTAGAGAGAGGAGAGGGCAGAGAAAGAAGGAAATAGAGTGAAGGGCAGAGAGAGGAAAAGGAGGAGGATACAGAGAGAAAGGATAGAGAGAGAGATAATAAGAAAGAGACAGAATGGAGAGAGAAAAAGACAGAAAGATACAAACAGAGGATTTGGTTTAAAAACCGAGTGAACCCCGTGACTTTGTTGATAACGATGCAGATACCAAAAAGTCATTATTCTGCTCAATTCCACAATTATTTGACTTTCAGGGGCAGTGAAAGATAAACGAAACAAAGCCGAGCACAGAATGAAAGAGAGAGAACTGGCCAGAGCTTTTTATGTGTGGCAAATGTGCAGGCACCTGCAGTTTCACTTTCACTTTCAGGATATTCATTTGTGCCACACACGTATTGTATGCCTGTTTCTTTCCGGAGAGTTCTAGGAAAATCACCCAACGCACTGAAAGTAACCTGAGATAATGCTGAAAGTTGAATGACAGATCTATTATTTAAGCGCTGGCGATCCACTGAGGACATTTCGATGTACACACACAGAGACTGACAGCAAAGTCCATATGGCAGGATTCAATGTCTTATCTACTGTAATATGAATGCCTCGTCCCTGGAAAACAAGTGTTGTGTAAGGATAGTAGCCATGTTGGCATGAACTGCACACATTACTGTGAGTTTTTCCACATGCAAATATAAAAAAAAATGCAAATACTGTGCTTTTTGTTCTTGGAATTGTTTTTCTATCTTCAAAAAGTGGTGTGAGGGAGGAAGGAGGGAGTGAGAGAGAGAGAGCGAGTGTAGTGAAGTCTACAGTATATGACCCTTTCAAGAGAGTTCCATTATCAGCATCATAGTTGGCCCCACAAGACTTCCTTTTTAACATTCCATATGTTATCTTAATGCAGAGGAAGTAGATTGGGGCCCAAATAGAACGTTCAAGCATTGTTTTTGTTTTTATTGATGAAAGGGTGTATATGACCCAGGCAGTGGCTGTGGTGTTGTAGCACTCTGAAGCCTGGGCACCTTGTGTGCTATTTGCTGTTGAAGCTCTCACATGGAAGCAATCGTGTGTGTGTCTGTTTTTGTGATTGCTGCTAAAGTGTGTGTGTGTGTGTGTGTGTGTGTGTGTGTGTGTGTGTGTGTGTGTGTGTGTGTGATTGCGGCTGAAGCGCTCACATGAAGGGCACCGTGAGGGCGCCTGTTACTCAAGACGGTTACACCTTGAGGTGTCAAGAGTGCCTGTTGGCCCGGATCAATGTCTAAGCCAAGGTGCTCTCCGCCCGGACACGAGAAAAGGAGAGAATTAAAGAAAGAACAGAACGGAAAGAGAAGGAGAGGAAAGAGGATTGGTTAAAGGTGAGAGTGTAAATTCATCACTTTTTCATTAAAGATATGATGCTCGATTTTAGTGAAAAGTTGCTGATATTCGCTAATCAAAGCTAATCAAATGTCTCCCCTCCCTTCTCCTAGACGGATGTGTGGCTCAGTCAATGTCACTTTATTCAATTCCAATAATCAGAGCCAGGACTGTATAATCAACAATGGGTTTGAGTAAACACACCCTTTAAACCTCTAAATCACGACAGTTGTTCTTTCATTGGTGTACTTTTTCTCATTCACAATGAAGGGGAAAGTTTTTATCAGCTTTATTTACCTGGTGTCTTGGTGGCACCTGGTGACTTTTTAAAGCCTAATGGATTTATTTATTTGGAACAAGGTGCAGACATTCTATTCAAGATATCACCGAAACAGCCGACAGAGACACGTCCTCCATCTTTTATATAAAGTGCTTTTCTTTATTGAAAAGGGTGGACTGACTGTGAATGCACTCAGGCCTTGTAACACACAGAGGCTTGTGGGTTTCTTGAAAGCATGAAGTAAAGAATACTTTGACAATTTTTCATTCTACTTAATAGAGAAATATCAGAATGTACAGTGCAATATCATGTCAATGGTGTCAATGACTTAACCCCCTACATGGTCAATCCTAATATAAAATGTAATCCTAAAACCTAATCTCCCTAATAGATATTGCTACTGATACTTGCTTATGTACCGATTGTTCAGCTTACATTATAGAGATCATGAAATTGTATTTATGTCAGTTTCAAAAGTGAGTATTATGTAAAACTAGATATACCGCATAGCGGTACAACATATGACCGCCGCTCAGACCTGTACATCCATTCCGCGAAAATAAATCATATTAATGAATTTGTCTCCATCTTCTACTCCATAATTAGGAATTACAAAACTAACCTGTTTTCTAAAAATTGCTCTTAAAATGATTACCATTTGAATCTAGGGGAGTTAAGCTGTGATATTTCTGTCAATGTCTCCACTAAAGGAAATTATATTTGCTCCTCTTTAAACAAAACAAAACACTACTATGAAATGCACAGTGGCATTGTTCCCAGGAACTGGCACTCACACTGTTCCTGAATCAGCCACACAGACCACATGGGGACCTTAAAAACAGTTTGAAGACAGACCCGTGGAGATGCACCTCTTCCCACTTAACATCCCCTTGGTAGTGTGATTCAGTCAGCTGTTTCCTGTTTTGGATGGGGGGTCAAAGGGGCGGTGGAGAGGTGGGGTTCATTTAGATCATGTTAAACTCTCATCAGATTCGCCTCTAATGATGGACACAAGGTAACTATTGTGATTTATTGTGGTCAGAACACATCCGGGCCACAACTGGCCCAAATCAGAGCCAGTCCTCTGAACCGTGAACGCAAGTGTCACATCAGCTCTCAGTCTTTCAAGCAAAATAAATAAATAAATGAATGAAAGTCTTTAAAGCAATTCAATTATGCGTGTGCTAAGGCTCGGGGTAGGGAGGGGATATTGTGGAGTGTAATTACCGGCGACAAACGATCAATTATGGTTGTTCTTTATTTTCTCCTTTGGGAGTGCCAGAGACGTGGAGACAGGGGCTGATAAATGAGCTACAATGAGCCTGTGTGTTTGTGAAGAGGCAGTGTGTGCCTATGTGTATGTGTGTGCATGTAATGCTTGTGTGTGTGTGTGTGTGTGTGTGTGTGTGCGCGTGTGTGTGTGTGTGTGTGTGTGTGTGTGTGCGCGTGTGTGTGTGTGTGTCTGTGTGTGTGTGTGTGTGTGTGTGTGTGTGTGTGTGTGTGTGTGTTTGAGAATGTGTGTGCATGTATAAATGAATATTTGTGTATGCACTTTGAGTGTGTGTGTGTGTGTGAGAGAGAGAGAGAGAGAGAGAGAGAGAGAGAGAGAGAGAGAGAGAGAAAGAGGAGCAAACACAGCGCACTCTGTATGTCCTCAGCATATGAATTGCATCTCCAGGCACACCCAGCCTGCTGGAGCCTCCATCCCTGCTGTCCTCCCGTCTACCTCGTCTGTCCCACACACACACACACACACACACACACACACACACACACACACACACTTCTACTCCTCCTTTCTCTCCTCCTCTCCTCCTCCTCTCTGCCATCACTACCAACACTTCCATTTCTTTTCACTCCCCTTCTCTGCTCTTCATCTCCTCTCCCTCTACTCTTGTACACAATGTGTGTGTGTGTGTGTGTGTGTGTGTGTGTGTGTGTGTGTGTGTGTGTGTGTGTGTGTGTGTGCTCTCTCCCACAGGCCCGTTTGCTTATTAACGGAGACATGGAGTCATTTTCACACATCCGAGGTGAAGGGCAAAAAGGGGCTGTTGCACCACATACGGCAACAGCGTGGGTGGGTGGGTGGCAGTCATCAACCATGTGTGTGTGAGAGTGTGAGTGTGTGAGTGTGAGTGTGTACCGTATGTGTATGTGTGTGTGTGTGTGTGTGTGTGTGTGTGTGTGTGTGTGTGTGCGCGTGTGTCTGCATATCTGTGTGTGTGGAGTGTATATGGTGTGCATGTGTAAATCGCGACACATTATGCCACAGGAAATATTTGGCCACTTCCTCATTCAACCGCAGTGGAAGAGGAGAGTCCCAAAGCGACTAGGCCTGGTACAGCCCTTGGCCGTGAAAATGTGAGAAATGATCTCTAATCCAGCTTCTGCTTGCTGTTCCAACTGCGTGGAACAGTGTGGTTCAACAGATTGTGCGTCATTTTCCTTTGGAAAAAAAAGGGCAATGACTTACATTGCGTTGGCAGGGGTTCAAAGCTGTGTCTTTATAACCGCCGTACTCTGTTAGTTAACCAGCTCAGTTCATCAGCGGCAAATCTACCCATCACCCACAGCATGCTGAGAGGGATAAAGCAAGGCCTCTGGATCTCAACACTATAAAGCCAGTGGCTTTAAGGGAGGGCATCGATTTCAAAAGCCACAAAAAAAAAAAAAAACACTTCCCCTCATGTGGGAACATAAACAGAGTACCACTGCCTAAACCTGACAGTTGTGAAATATCTCAGCAAGCAGGAAAACAACAAAATGACAAATAAATAGATAAGCACAATGGTTTATCTTGTTTTTGCTTTGGCTAGAGCTGAACGTTCTGTTTTAATTCAGCTGTTTCATAATTATGAGTATGCTGGCTGCAGTATGAATCGCTTTAATGTCCTGTGTAAACTGACTTCAGTGAAAAACATACATGAAAGCCACTATATGAGGGTGCCGGAGATGAAAGAATAATAAAAAGGGGTTCATGGTACTAAGATAAGAAACCCTCTCAGACCTTTTCTATTATTTGCTGCATAAATAACACAACCTTTCAGAGCCATTTGCTTAAATAGTACACACAAGGGATAATGGAAGACATGGCGTTCAAAATGCACCCAAGCAGGTTTATGGTATAATTTATTACTATTACACTATTTTTTTCACATACACTGTGGCTTGGTGGTGACTATTCTCCATTTGTATCATTGTTTGTGTTGAGGGGGCTGTACTTCTGTATGAATGTGTGCAGTGTGTGTCTTTGCCAGCCATGGCAACCTTTAGGACAAAAATAATTAATGGATATGTATATATTATATATCACAGTGAGTGAGTGGTCACAGCGCCACTCTCCGCTATGCTCTCCAGAGAGCTGTAAGCACAATAATTGCAGTTTTCCACTGGGTCTTATATAATGTGCCTCTTACTGTGCTGTGCTATGCTGTGCTATGCATTGTTTGACATGGCGTAGGCAATTTCATATGACATGCCTTTGTGCATATAGGCTTTCTAACAGCCTGATGATGTAAGCAGCCACATCGTAGCATGCCCAGATCCTACAGGAAGATGACTTTTAAAAGGGACCTTACAGCCTGGGGCAGGAGGCACGTCTGCCTGGTATGCCGACTGTGCAAACCAGGAGAGAGGAGGACTGCAATATCATGGCAGGCAGAACACTCAGCTCAGATCTCCACGGTGATAGCACTGACCCTTGCACTGACCCTTGCCTTACAAGAAAAGAGTGGCAATTTTGCAACACTCTGACCAGGCCCAGTCAAAACATCAGGGGGACCTCATGAAATGCCTGCCACCCTAAAATGGTTAGTCACTGAAAGCCCATTCAGTGTGGTGATGAAACCCCCCCGCAAGGGACAAGAGAAAACCAATTCACATCCCAACACCTGTTAAACACTGTGAACCCAATGGACTCAACCCCCTGGCCAGTAATAGTCCTGCAAAAGCCCTCAGTCCAAACAAACACATTGGACCACACAAAAAAAAACAAAAGTCGACCACTAACAGGGTGACGATGCAAGGATTCCAAATAGCCCCACAGAGGATGCCAGAATACCAGTTTTACAATGAAGTATATAGTATATATACTTTTTGATCCTGTGAGGGAAATTTGGTCTCTGCATTTAACCCAATCAGTGAATTAGTGAAACACAAACAGCACACAGTGAACACACAGTGAGGTGAAGCACACACTAATCCCGGCGCAGTGAGCTGCCTGCTACAATGGCGGCGCTCAGGGAGCAGTGAGGGGTTAGGTGCCTCTATTCTGAATACTGCACCAGTTCAACACACTGAGGCTTAATGCCGTGGGGGTTTAAACTGGCAGCCCTGAAATAGAAGCTGTGGCACGTGGGGACCCAGACACAAGCCACCATGATGGCAAGAGGAGAAGAGCAAAGAGACACCGCTGTGACATGGTCGCGAACAGCAGGAGAGAAGAGGGGGGGGAAGAGAGGAGAGGAGAGGAAGGGAGGGGAGGGAAGATGAGAGAAGAGGAGAGGAGGGGAGAGGGGAGAGTTTGCGATGCCACTACAGGGCAGTGGGGAGGTGAGGAGGTGAAGAGGTGGTGGGCAGCTGTGATGCCATTGGTCCTGTCTGGGAGGGGAAATGGTGGTGGCAGCTCACTGCGTTTTCACATGTTTCAAGCTGCACTGTACGAGTGAACGAGAGCGAGAGTACTCACACGCATGCACAGTCTCAGATATACTTGGGACATAACGTGCACATACGCAAACACACACATACACACAGGCAGACACACATGGACTACACATGTCTATACACACTCAAACACATGCACACACACACACACACACACACACACACAAACACAAACATTCACACACACATTCTCGGACACATATGGATACAGTATAATATGCATATATGCACATGCACGCACAGACATACATGCACTCACGCAAACATGCATGCATGCACACACACACACACACACACACACACACACACACACACACACACACACACACACACACACAGACACACACACCATGCCACATGACTGCACGGCATGGGCTCCCACGCCTCCGAGAGCTACGAAAATAGAGCGCTCTCCAGGACCGCAGCAAGGTTAACGCAACTGGACAGCTCGCTCCTTCCGCTACTGGCTGCTGCCTCACAGGCAAACACCCCCCACACACACACTAAAACACACACACACACACACACACACACTGACACACTAACACACACACACACACACACACACACACACACACACACACAAACAAACACAGACACACACACACACACACACACACACACACACACACACAACACACACACACTAACACACACACACACACACACACACACACACACACAGGCAAACACCCCCCACACACACAGAAAAGCTTTCATCACCTTGCGCTCTCCTCCCCGTGTTTTTCCCTCTCCTCCTAAATATATTACATTTTGATTTCAAAAGCTCCTCTCTCCTACATTCTATCCCTTTCTTTTCCTCTTTGAGGCATTTCTCAGGGAAAGGCTTTGTCAGTGGTGCCTGCACTGTGTCACGCAATGCTAGCATTGCAGAACCCTAAAGCCCTGTGTGTGTGTGTGTGTGTGTGTGTGTGTGTGTGTGTGTGTGTGTGTGTGTGTGTGTGTGTGTGTGTGTGTGTGTGTGTGTGTGTGTGTGTTTGTGTACATACATGTGTATTGGGGAGGGGGGGGCAACGTCATGAGACTGCTGCTTCAAAATGGCTGCCTCAGACGCATCATGATGCATCTCCACCGGTGCAAGATGTCTCGGACAATTTCGATTTAGTCACGGAACCGTGCCACAACAAACACCTCCCCCCAAAGGGCAGTTTTTCTTGCCAAGTTTGTCGTATTTTACAAGACTACAGCCCTGACAATAGAGTTAAACCATCTGCCAAACCCCTGAAAATCCCTGCGAAATAACAGATGAGAGCGAGAGAGAGAACGAGAGAGACAACGAGAGACTGAGAGAGAGAGAGAGGAGGGGGGAGAGGTATAAAATAAAGTGTGTGAGGGAAAGAACATAATACAAAGATAGCATCCCCAATAGCTCAGAGTGCCACTATCTACAAAGTGCCATAAAAACTTGTAGGCTAGCTCTTAAATCCACACGCGACGAGATGCTCAGATGCTTGCGTACATGCAGACCAACCCTTACACCGGAGGGAACACTAAATAACAAGTAAGACTAAATAACAGAAAACAGAAACGGTTGTCCTCCACCAAAAACAATGTCCAACAGCTGTTCTCCTGAGGCAGACAGGGTCTCCTTCATGCTCTGGTGATACACAATCAGCTCAGCAGGGAGCCTGCCCCAACACAGGCGCTCATGAACCCTGGGCCAGAAACAGGGCTTGGTGCAGGATGCCTCTGCATCACATACCACACAAGCAATTTCTACATTAACTAAACTACTACAAATGATTTGCTAGTGTTAACAGATTTGGCATTGCAGTTAGAGCTTGGCTATGATTAGGAAAGATGTTTTGCTAACAGGCATAATGACGGTTTACAGCATTTGAACCTTTATAAAAGATTGTTGACCACCCGACTGGACAATGAACGTGGATTTGATTGAATATCAAGTAATCGTAATGTCTCATGGCTCAAGCAAATGTATGCCAACATGTGAATATGCCACCAATGTATGCCATCATTACAATATGTGTGTACTCCCTTTAAATAATGGCCTTATCACCTGGCCAGTACCTCTGCTTCAATGTATGCTATTATCCATTTCATGCCTTTATTAAATGCATTTCTTTTCATTTTACTTTGTGTGTGTGTGTGTGTGTGTGTGTGTGTGTGTGTGTGTGTGTGTGTGTGCGTGCGTGCGTGCGTGCGTGCGTGCGTGCGTGCGTGCGTGCGTGTGTGTGTGTGTGTGTGTGTTGACTGACCTCTTTCGCAGGTTCTGGCCCAGTAGCCGGTGCCGGTGCAGTCGCAGATGAAGCGGCTCCAGCCCTCCTTGCACACGCCGTTGTTCTTGCAGGGGTTGGAGTCGCAGTGCTTGCCCGTGGGCTTGCTGCACGACACCTTGATGCCGTTCTGCGAGCCGTTCTGCGCCTGCGCGATCTGCTTGATGTCGTTACTGCGGCCGTCGATGAACATGTCTCGCACGCAGCCTACGTAGCCATAGTTCAGCATGGCTGTCCACAGTTCCGTGGGCAGTACCAGGTCCGCCCGGTTGTCGGGGAGACCGCCCAGGTACAGATCACCCTCCAGGTCCAGGATCTCATTCTCCCCGCTGGCCGTGAAGGGTGTTCGGCGACTGTCCACTGACATGATGCCTGAAAGGAGAGGAGAGATGGACCCAGCGACGCATCGGTCAAAAACCTGATGAAGTGCTGCTGCAAAGCTGAAATTACTGGTGCAAACTATCCCCGGGCTCAGCCACAAACTTTAACGATGGTGTATAAATCCATTGATCCGCAAAGATGTGGATCAATGTTATTTTTGATGTTCTGTACACCAGAGTACGCAAGAGTGGAAAATTAGGATATCAGTAAGTGATTGAGCCCAATGCCCAGATTATGGGCTCTACACCACCAAATATTAAAAGCATTAAAACTCTACACACCACACACATATACAATGTCCAGTTACTGCAATAAAATGAAAAAAAAAATGAATATCCTCACATGTGAAGTGAAAGTGAAGTTTCATTTTTGAATGGGACTAAAATTCTTCTCCCTTTTCAGGTGGTGTCCTTATACAGCATCTCGTTTGTTGAGTTTGTGATATGCACGCTCAGATCTTCAGGGATCGTAAGTGCTTCCTCTCACTGTACAATATAGTGCCTTGGATAAAAGCAGATCCCAGCTGATGAAATGTAAATGTATGTTAGGATGTTGGCCGACTTTGTGTGGCGACTGAGTGAATAAATCAGGGGACACTTTTGCCACCCTCGTGGGCAATTTGTTCACGACGGAAATACTGTCGTGTTCAAAATGTGAACGAGCCGCAGTATATTTCCCTCTAAAGGAGGTGGGGAGGGTGAGGTGAGCGAGTGAAGGCAAGCGGCACAGTGCTCACTGCCCAGACGAACGGAGAAGAACTCTATAGCGTATTCTCTTTCCGGAATGTGATGGCTATTGAACAGCAGAAGGGGAGTGAGCGTGGACATTGCGATTCCGCTCACTGTTTCCACAGATGTTTAATTATGCAAGGCCTGAATCTAAGAAAAAAAGAGGGGGGTGGGGGGGGGGGGGGGGTTAGGCCTGTGCAAGCTTGTGTCCTATATGTCTGATTCCCTTCCCTCTCCTGGCCAGGAATCAGTGCCTCTGCTACTTCTCAGCGCATTCGGCACTCGGCGGGTGATTAATCAAAGCCATGCTCGCTGGTGCACAGCTAAATTGGCTTCTCTTGCGCTGATGTGTACTGCAGAGGGTGGGACGTAAAAATAACAGCCCTTGCTCTCCTGCTTTTATTCTCCCCAAGATAGCAGTAGACCCTGGGATGGAGAGCGGACCACCTCCGGCCTGCTTCTGGTCTGCATCTGGGCCAGAAATTATACTGTCCTCTCCATGAGAATTGGAATTAGAATCAGAATCAAAGTCCAAATGTGAATCCAAATCAGAATCACAATCACAATTGTGTTTTAAAAATGTGCACATATGCTTTGCAGACACAACACTAAACAAGGAATTCTGATTTGGCAGGTGGTGACTCTAATCATAAAAATAACAGATTATGCGCAATATGCAATACAGGTGGAGGAGCTCAAAAGGAAGAGAGTCTCTCCATCTCATCTGTCTCACTGTTGCATTCTTATGGGAGGGAACTAACACCTCTTTCCCTGGTGACAGGATTGATTCTAAAACGGATAGATCTGGTCCGTTGTAAAAACCAGCACTGCCCCACACGTTGACCGCATTTTGTTCTATATTACTGCACTACCACAAATTGATACAAAAGTTAGAGTTGCTGCATCTCGACGTTGCTTGGCAACCATTCTAATAGACGGGATATATTTTGTGGTGAAAGAATGATTATCTATGAATAAATTGTTACATTTTCTGTTGCCGTTCCTTTTGTGCAATCTTGGCAGGTATATGTGGTAATCGTTTTAGAAAAGCAATAAGCCACTTAAGTCCTTAGGTTAGCCAACAATGATTTTAGAACAGATAAAGGGGGGGTTTAGGCACTGCACTGCACTGCCTAATAACACCCCTTAGATGTTGTAAAATCAGTGTAACATACGGCCTCTCGGGGATTGTTGCTTAATTCTAAAATATGAGAATAATATTTCTGCACACTTGTTACCATTTTTGCTCTTGATGTTTATACCATTCCCTTTTATATCCTCTGTCCATTTCTATTCAATTACAAGGTTTAGTGTATAACAGACAAAATAATTGGATAATACTGAAAAAAATAGCCAAGTGGGAGCTTTGTAATCTTTCCAAATGCTATGCGATAATTACCTTTCTTAACGTAATTAGAAGGAGTTAAGGATAAGTCTCTGCAAATTGTTTCTGGCAGCTTTTTCCTTATGTATAATCTCGGTGTTGTGGACATTGTGGCTTGATTATGCATAGAGATAGCCTGAGCTGTGGGTAGATGGTGGACTGCTATTGCTGCTGCTCCTCTGTTTCATTAGGGCCTTAAAGAGGCCCTATGCAACAATTTTAGCAAAAATTACCTTAATTATGCAGGTTGAGAGTCGTTCTGATGGTTCTAAAACACTTTTTGGGTCGTTTGGTGGGTGCTTCGTCTCCCCCTAGTGCTTCTCCGCGGAAAAAAACGAATATGCAACTGGTCGCGGTCCAAACACATCCGGATGTAACTCGGCGGAAATACTCGAAAATGTAGTCAGATTGTAGTTTCTAAGAAGACTGCAAAACGGACTCCGACTTGGCTTTGTTGCTGTTGAAATTGTAAGTAGCCTACCCTTGTGAACTTCGTTTTTGTAATGTGATTTGATAGTCTCTTGAACAATGTGTTTGCTCAACCGTTTTATTGTGAGCCCTATGTGTTTAGCTTGGTTTATTGATGGCTGCAGGGGGAGCTATGTCGTAAAAAATGCGAGCCCAAATCAGGCGAAAACCCAGAAACAGTGAAGGAATAACCAGACCTTCATAGGGCTTCTTTAATAAGGGCTAGCAATTCAGCATTTCCGTTCTCTAATTTAATCTCCTGATTTTTAAAAAATATATATTTATTTCCATTTCTTTATTTATTTTTCTTGAACAGTGGAGAGTAGACAGGAAATGAGTGGGGCAGAGATAAGGAGTGGGTTTGGGGCAATGACCCTGGGCCACAGTGGCCACAGGCCCTGTATGTGGTGTGGGCCACCAACATGACTGCTGCACTACGACTGCCTACTCCCCCAACTTCCTAATGTTTTAATAGCTTTTAGTTATCAGGCATCAAGTTTGCCTCATAGTTGAGTAATCCCATCTCAGACGCTGCTGGGACTTGATTTATGACTTACCTGATCTGCCATCTCTCTGGATGTCCACATGATGCCAGTTGCCATCGTTGACCTTGCTCTGCGTGGCCTTGACCTTGATGGTGCCCGAGCCCATGTCCAGCAGCAGATAGAGGCTGCCCTCCAGGAGCTCGACGGCGAAGAAGTCCACCTTGTTGTTACGCTGGCCGCGAGCATCACGCCGGTCCTGGGGCTTGCCCTGCGTGTAGAGGATCAGGCCGTTGGGCTCGGACGTGCGGAAGTCGAAAGAGATGGAGCCCACGCGCTTGGTGTTCCACTTGGGCAGGCTCAGGTAGGACTCGGGCGTCTCGAAGGAGATGGGGTCCAGGATGGCCACGTGCTCGCACTTGAACACCACGTCGCCCTGCACCTTCATCTTGGGGTCCACGATGCGAGCCAGCCGAGAGAGCTCCAGCCGGATGTCATTGTTCTTGTACACCACCTGGCACACAGGAAGTCAAAGAAGTCAACACACATTCATCACTGAGTGTATGGACATCCCTCTGTTTAAAAGTTCGTATGAAAAAAATGTGTAAGACTTTTAGTTTAAAGCAGAAATAACCTAGAAACAACAACAGAATATGAAGATACAATTGTTTTGATGCAATGTCAAAACACCTATCTTCGGCGTTGCCAGGAGATCCACTTAGCATGCTACACAGACAGCTGTGAGTATTTTTTAACATTGGAGTTCACCGAGTTCACTTTGTACATGATGGAATGAGCGCAGTATGCCATCTCAAGAGGATGTGACATTACCCACTTCCAGAGAAATTTGCATCCTTTTGACCAGATGGACACTCTGGCCAAGGTTAAAAGCAAAGGCCATTAGTTTATAGTCACAGACCTCAACCAGTGAAAAATCACCAGCACAGCTCCTATACTTCAGCCATGTTGAGGCAAAAAATGTCCCTGCATTAATGCATATTCAAAAATAACAAAAAATATACACAAAGAAGGGGGGAGGGGGTGTGTGTTGAACTGTAAATTGAAATCCGGTGAAGCAGAAAATTAAAGGTTTTTTTCCCCCTCTGAAGACAGACCTCTTTCTGGTATATAGGGCAGTGTGCGCTGAGCAAACAGCAGTTGTATTTGCGAACACAGCTGTCAGCAAACAGATTTCACAGCCCTGGGATTACTGATAATCCTGGAAGATTTGACAGTAAATCAACACAGGTGCCCAGAGAACTGCACTGGCTGAGTGAATGAGGGCGAAAGATAGAACAAAGAGAGAGAGAGAGAGAGAGATAAAGAGAGAGAGGGTATTGCAGGAAGCCTGTGGCATGTATTGAGCAAGATCTATTTCATTAAAGAAATGGGCTGCCAAAAGACAAACACACACAAACTAAACAATCCAAATTTGGCAAAGTTGTAGTTCACAAAGAATATTCTAGGAGACTTTTTGTGTAACTGCCACGTCACGAACATAATGCCCCCACCAACCACCACCACAAAACACACACACACACACATGCTCCACCCCCAAATAATAACAGCCCATCTTAATCAAGCCACATTGTGACTGATCCATCTACAGATTCATCTCCGGTTAGCACTCTGGTGGCCATTACGCGCTGTTGATCAATATCAAACCTAATGGAAATAATGCAGTGAGGGAGCGAGCGCTCTGTCCACTGTGTCCTCACGTCCCCGCGTCTCCGCGGTGTCCATCTATACACATTTAGCTTCCTTCATTATCCTCTCCACGGCCCTCCTGGCCAGGGCCCCGGGAGCCCCATCCATAACCAAAGCACAGGGGTTTTAACGACTCCATAAAGCCAGCTCCTGTGCCTCGCAGCCGAGCCTGGGAATCGATCGGGCCCCCGGGTGTGTGTGTGTGTGTGTGTGTGTGTGTGTGTGTGTGTGTGTGTGTGTGTGTGTGTGTGTGTGTTGGGAGGTGGGTAGCGGAGCGAGGGGGTGCGGAGAGGCAGTGCCCTAATCTGCCTGTGATCGGTGTCTTCTGTTCTTATCAGCAGCGGGCCGGCCCAGGCTACACTGAGTTACGCCCCCTCCAGTATTAATGAAACGGGCTACACACACACCACAGACACACACCACACACACACACACACACACACACACACACACACACTCACACACCACACACACACACACGCGCACACACACACACTCACACACACGCGCACACACACACACACAACACACACACACACACACACACACACCACAGACACACACCGCACACACACACACCCCCACACACACACACGCACACACACACACAAACCACATACACACACCACACACTCACACACACAAGCGCACTCACACACACGCGCACACACACACACACACACACACCACACACACACACACACACCACACCCCCACACACACACACACACTCTCACACATGCACACTCACACACCACACACACACACACCACACCCCTTCACACCCCCACACACGCGCACACACACAAGAGCACACACACACACACACACACACACGCACACTCACACACACACACACACGCGCACACTCTCTCTCACACACACACACACACCACACACCACACACCACACACACACACCACACACACATACACACACACACACCACACACACACACTCACACACACGCACACACGCGCACACACCACACACCACACACAGACCACACACCACGCGCACACACACACACACACCACACACACACACTCACACACAAACACACACACACACACACACACACACACACACACGCGCGCCCGCGCACACACACACACACACACACACACACACACACACACACACACACACCACACACACAGATGGACGGAACGCCTCCTCAGTCTCAACACCTCCCAATCCACCTCCGCCCCCCCACCTCCCCAAAACCCACAGGAGTTTGGACAAGCAGATAACTCAATTCACAGCCAGGGTGTGTGTGTGTGTGTGTGTGTGTGTGTGTGTGTGTGTGTGTGTGTGTGTATGTGTGTGTGTGTGTGTGTGTGTGTGTGTGTGTGTTAGTGAGAAAATCAATGTCCAGTCTGAATAAGGGAATGTGTGTGGTGGGGAAAGGTGGGTGGCAATGATAAAAATGACCTCATATCTCAGCAAAAGATGACGAGGCCGGCTATCCAGAGGACCAGGAGATGATGGCATCCATATATTGATATTCTATATGGCACGCAAACTAATTCTCTTAGTCCTACCAATGCCTTCAATTGGTTCCCATTGTCCGCTCCATGCATTTGTTCAGCGCTGCTTACATGGGTATTTGGCACGTCTTCAGAGGAGATCAGCAGATAACGAGATAATGTGCGCTGTTAAACAAACGGCCCGATCCAATACAAATTCCCACATGATCACTGCACTGATGAAAAAGCATCGGAAAGCAATGGAGCACATTTATTTTCTCACATACAATGGCATGCGTGTCTTTGTAATGATACTCTGCACTGCAACGCGTGCTCCATTTGTACTTTCGTTTGTATTTGCTTATTTGTTTAGCGAAGGTTTTTTTGGTCATGAATTAACAGGGGGGTATGAATAAAACAACAAACAACAAACAAGCCGTACCTCAGACGCGTGCTAGAAAATGGCTCCAATCTGCTCTTTGCTGCCCTATGAATTATTGCATAACGGCAGGCATTAAATGATAATGTGTGCATTTGAAGCCTCTGCGTCATGTCAAATGAATAGAACACGGGATGAGGACGTGGAACACGCAAGGCTGCGACTGGAACCTAATTGAAAAGACACGTTTGAATCAAAACAATTCCAGTGCACTGGTGGAGCTCTCCTTATCCTTCTCCACAACACGGGGGACAGCCGAACATAAGAAACTAGGCCTAAAGACCCACGCGGCTCGTTAGCTAATTAGCTCTCTCGTTATGTACACAGTGTGAGAGGGGTGCTATGTGTGGAAGACAGATTAGGTCTGGGCCGCTGTGATTGTGCGTCTGGATGATGTGACTGTTTTTGTGTGTGTGTGTGTGTGTCAGGCGCCAGTGTGTGTGTGTGTGTGTGCGTGTATGATGTGCACTGGATGGGGGTGGGGGGTGTGCGGTTGGTGGTGGTGGCTGGAGGAGTGTGTGTGTGGGGGAGTTCCATGCAGGATGGGGCCCAGGGAGCGAGGAGTTCCCCCCCGCCCACCTCCATGTGTGTTATCTCACCAGGGCAGCCCTGGCTGGGTGGAATGACAGCGGCCCGTGTCAGCGCACTGTCAGCCAGCCCCATTTAGCTAAGATAGCAGCAGCTAACATCTGCCCCAACATCCTCACCCCTCCACACTCCTCAAACCCTGAGTCTACATTTAAATGCATAAAGACTATATTCCATTTTCATGAAAAGCCATTTATTGATATATAGTTAATGCATATATGCATATAAAATGTATGTAAAGATTATTTTTGATCAAACTCATATTATCAGATATACATCTTATTACTGTGGAACTAGATATAAAATATGTCTGTTGCACCGTGCCAGAACAATAAGAGTTACTGCAGGCATAGAGAGGGTGATCTTGCTGTGCTTAATGATTAGTTCACACTAGAGCGCATTATCACCGCCAACAAATCATTCATTCATGGCTTTTAATTAAAAAGGCATCACTTCCTTTGTCTGCTACGCACATAGAGGCAACAAATGTTTCCCCTCTCTCCATTTGTCTCTGTCTGTCCCACCCCTCCCTCTCTCTCTCTCTCTCTCTCTCTCTCTCTCTCCCCCAGTGAGAGACACATAAACACAATCTGGAAGGCATAAATAAAGTGGCACGATAAAACACAAGCTGTCGCTTTAGACAGCCTGGCTTGACGCGGGTGCCCCTGTGTTGCCGAGTCACGACCCCTCGGCACAATCACGTGGTCACATGAGCCCGAGGTCTCCTGCACCCCCCCCCCCGACCTCCCAACCAACCAACGAACCAACCAGAATGGTGGAAGGAGACTGTGAAAACCCCTGTGTCATTCTTAACACTGCAAAAAGCTTCCCAGCATGCAACGGGGGCACAACTCACTCATTTTTTCTGCCTCTGTTTCACACTCAGGGAGAGAAGTCGGACCATACCTGCTTCCATTCTCTAACACCAGAGCCAGTCACAAATGACTCTGATTCCCAATGATCCCGCCCATAAGGACAACGCATTAATTGAATCCTAATACCGGTAGTCATCATCAGGAGAGTTCAAAAGGAGAGACTTCAGCAGAGCCAAACGATGACTGATGGGGATCAACAGCACACAGGGCAAGGGGGCTGAGAGCCAATACAACAACAGTGACACGGCACGACCCGACACGACACAACTAAGTCTGGAGCACAGGGTTGAAATAGCATGGCCCAACCCCATGTAGGACTGAACATTGCCATTTTAGTAACACTGTCATTCATACAATAGTTTAGAGATGGTAACATTTGTTCATAATTGTTTTTTAACCTCACCCACCAAACCTGCGACTGAAAGCTAAAAGCAATACACTCTAGGTTTGGCATTATAATCCGCTTGAGTGAATGACCAAACCACAACTGTGATGTAATTTGTGATTACACCATTGCGCTCCATTGTTTAAGTGACCTAAGCGGATTCTAACAATCCATTCCACTCTTCTCTTAACAGTGCATCACACACACTCATTTATTCAAATGAATTCACCAGAAAACCAAAATCCACATTTATACTTTAATCCAGTGGTCCCCAAACTTTTTCTTCTGAGGGCCAGCTCACTATGCCTGGCACTAAGAGAGGGCCAGAGACTCGGAGTATATCAGTAACCATAAATAGCTTAGTGCTGTGAACAACAATCTACCTTAGTTGAATATTCCATTACATTTAATCATAGGCTACTGCAATTTAATACCATTGTTAGCTGTGTTTATATTGCCATCATGCCATGTAAAATGTAGCTCAAATGAAATGAAATGAAATGAAATGAATACTAACTAGATGTACCGCAGAGCGGTACAAAATATGACCGCCGCCCAGTCCAGCACATTTTTTCCACAAAAAGAAATCACGCTGAAAGGCCTATATGATTCTAACTGTCTCACTAAATTGCATTATCCACACTCAATTCTCACTGGTATCTGCTAGACAACAAGTACCAAAACATGATTAGTTCATAGATTTCACATGTAAAATTAATTTTATACAACCCCACCTCCATCTTGCCTGTTCATAATTCTGAGAAATTCTTGATTGTTTGTGTTATGTTTATGTTATGTGTGTGTGTGTGTGTGTGTGTGTGTGTGTGTGTGTGTGTGAGAGTGTGTGTGTGTGTGTGTGTGTGTGTGTGTGTGTGTGCGTGCTTGTGTGTGTGCCTGCGTATGTGCCTGTGCATGCAAGCGTACATATGTCTACTGTGTGAGTATCTGATTTGATGCACAAACAGATACTGAGTGTATCTGTTTGTGCACATGTGTGCACATGAAATGGGTTAACATGACCCCTGGAGGCAATCATACGAAAAAAAATGGTCATCCAAGGCCCTACAGTTCTCAAGATATTCACAGAGAAGTGTGTCTGCCCTACCCTCCTTTCGGGGGGTCCAGTCCAGCGGGGGGGGGCTACAGATCAAAACGAAAAATGAAGGTTCCATGCTATCCATGTGGGGGTACATGGATAGCATGGAACATGCATTTATTGTAAGGCCCCCCATGAACAAAAGCACACAAAACTTGGCATGCATTCGGAGGGTGTCATAATGATCCTACACTTTTAATTTCGTGCAGTTTTGACCCTGTCAGCCAGAGATATTGTGATGAAAACACCTAACTAGGTGGCGCTATACATGAAATAAGTGGTAATGGGATGGGTTGACATGCCCCCTTAAGACCAACATACATAAAAAAGGTGGACCTCCTAGGCCCTACGGTTCTCGAGATATTCACAGAAAACTGTCTCCGGCCACCTACAGGCCAGTTGGTGTATAGTAACATAAATTAATTTATTGTGTGGCCCCCCATGAACGGAATTCCACAAAACTTGGTGTGCATACAGAGGATGTCATAATGATCATACACTTCCAATTTCGTGCAGTTTTGACTATGTTAGGTCACAGATACCTTCAATTACAACACCTCATTTTTACTTTTTTGTGTTTAACTAGGTGGCGCTATACATGAAATGAGTGGTTATGGAATGGGTTGACATGGCCCCTTGAGATCAACATACAAAAAAAATGGTCCTCCTAAACCCTACGGTTTTCGAGATATTCGCAGAAAACTGTGTCTGCCCTACCCTCCTTTCGGGGGTCCAGTCCAGCGGGGGGGCTACAGATCAAAACGAAAAACGATGGTTCCATGCTATCCATGTGGGGTTACATGCCCACCAAGTTTCATGTACCCCGGTCTTTCAGTGTCCCGGGAATCATAAAAAAAAAAAAATCTTCGCTGCGTGGCGGTCATAATAACTTAAAGTTCTCAAACTATGAGAGTTTTATGAAGTGCTGGCAAAAACATCTGGAATGACCACCATTCTAACTTTCACTCACCTGAACTTTGTGAATTGTGAATTTGGATGAACATTTGACCGAGTAAAATAAAATAGAATAAAAAATAACTAATAAAGATATACGAATAAAAAATAGAAATAGGAAGTCCCAGAAATATGACTTGAATAGAAGTTAGTTAGTTATTAACAATGAATTGATAAACTTTTAGAATACTTTGAGCACTGATGCAGTCAGCATAGGCCTCTTACATTGTTTGCAGGTAGGCCTACATTTCATTCCGTTTTCGATGGTAAACGCGAAACAGCGCCAAGACAACCACTAGTGGACAAAAAGAGTATTACACGTGTACTGACCCGCCATAGAGAATAAATGGGGGAAATTACGGATGTTATAGTTTGACGATGTCATACTCCCCTGCGGGCCAGATGCTATATACCACGGACATGTTTTGGGGGGCCACCCAAAAAGAGGTGGCGGGCCGTAGTTTGGGGACCACTGCTTTAATCTATACAACTGTTTACAGGAAAATGAGATATACTATATTTCTGACCCATGACACCATATCACATCAACCATATCTCATGACAGGAATATGATGCGCTCTCCAGCAATGAATGGACAGTGGAGGATAAAGTGTAGGACACCGACATATATAACCATCCTTTGTCATTAGCCCAAGTGAAGGTTGTCCCCGTGAGATGGGTCCTAGCTTGGCTGGGCACAGACAGCCCAGCCATCCCTGTGTGTCTTTGGGGGTGAGGGGTGTGTTAGGGGTGGGGGAGGAGGGGAGGGGAGCGCTGATATTAATGGCCTTGCCTGGAAATTGAGAGTAATCAGACAGGGAGCCTCGACAGGAGATAAAAACCGACCCAGACAAGGTGACTTTCCATTACGGCCGTTATAGCAGGCAGCCGAACCCCGGGTTTTGGTCTTGGAGCGTACAAGTATTGCCCAGTGGTGTGTGTGTGTGTGTGTGTGTGTGTGTGTGTGTGTACATATATGTGTGCATGTTTATGTTAATGCACATGTGTATATTTACATGTATTGTGGTAAAAAAATCTTAACCACAAGGCAACACAGGCAGAAGTGAAAAGGGTGCCATCTTTAATCACGATCGGAGAGTAAAGTCACAACCGGGGACATGTTACCATCAACAAAGTCCCAGTAGTGTCTGTAGAAGTATAGGCAATGCTCTCTCTCTCTCTCTCTCTCTCTCTCTCTCCCCCAGTGAGAGACACATAAACACAATCTGGATGGCATAAATAAAGCAAGTTGAATGTACAGAAATGTGTCTTGTAATAGTGAGAGACTCAATACTAAAGAAGAACATCAATTATTCCTAAACAGACTGTATGTAAACCATATACATAATAATTCAAAATGTAATGTTCAACACATTCAATTTACGGATAGTCTAAACATTTCTACCACAGTATCTCTCTCTCTCTCTCTCTCTCTCTCTCTCTCTCTCTCTCTCCCCCAGTGAGAGACACATAAACACAATCTGGATGGCATAAATAAAGCAAGTTGAATGTACAGAAATGTGTCTTGTAATAGTGAGAGACTCAATACTAAAGAAGAACATCAATTATTCCTAAACACACTGTATGTAAACCATATACATAATAATTCAAAATGTAATGTTCAACACATTCAATTTACGGATAGTCTAAACATATCTCTCTCTCTCTCTCTCTCTCTCTCTCTCTCTCTCTCTCTCTCTCTCTCTCTCTTTGTATGTGGGTGTGTTGGTACATGGGATGTGAGATGTGAGAGAGAGACAGAGAGGTAAAGGTAATCTGCATTTTAATTCATTATTAGGGATCATACTTAAGTAGTCTCCTGTCTGAGAATATTCTAGAAAAGTCATGAAAATACTGATCTGACCAGTGAAGGGCAAGAGGATGGGGCTCTGCCAGGACATGGGAGTGCTTAGCAGGCAGTAGCGGGATGACCTTGGCCCACAGTTAGAGGAGAACGAGTCTCCCCAGAGTGGGGTCCGCTCCACACATTAC
>NC_055962.1:22994745-22997245 GCF_018492685.1 Alosa sapidissima | reverse complement strand
TACACCACACAAGCCCAGCAGAGTCTTGCTCTCCAAGCCCAAGGCTCTCCCAAGGACATCATTAGTTCTGCTATCTAAGCACCTCTATTTTAACACACTGATGCTGGGAAGGGTGATAACAGCCTGTATAACGCCACTGTGGTGGTGTCCCTTGCGTCATTGCCCTGGTCTAGATTTCTCTCTCTCTCTCTCTCTCTCTCTCTCTCTCTCTCTCTCTCCTCTCTCTCTCTCTCTCTCTCTCTCTCTCTCTCTCTCTCTCTCTCTCTCTCTTCTCTCTCTCTTCTCTCTCTCCTTTCCCCTCTCTCCCTTTCTCTCTCCCTTCCTCTCTTTCATTCTCTCTCCTATACCTTTGCATAAATCAACACTCTAGCTCCTAAACAAGACCTGTCATCATTCTTAATATAGGCTAAAATCTGCATTGGAGATGTAAGTGTGTGTGTGTGTGTGTGTGTGTGTGTGTCTGTGTCTGTGTCTGTGTCTGTGTCTGTGTGTGTGTGTGTGTGTGTGTGTGTGTGTGTGTGTGTGTGTGTGTGTGTGTGTGTCTGTGTCTGTGTCTGTGTCTGTGTCTGTGTCTGTGTCTGTGTGGTTGTGGTGACTGAATCTGCATCTGAATCTAAATCTGAAGCTACATTGGAACTGAGGGAAGAGAGATCACTCACAACAACTAAGCTGAAGGTGCTGTTTTTGTTTTTTCTCGAGCTTCAAATCTGTGACTGAGAGGAACTGTGGCTGGAAAACGCACGGCCACTGATACAGTCACAGGGCTATCAGAAGGCACTGTTCGCTCGTTAGCGCGCGCACACACGCAGTGTAGCGTAGAGGCATCGAGTAAAGCACAGTGAGATCATGTGAAGAAAAGAAACAAAAAGGAAAGAAAGAAAAGACTTCCTGAAAAGTCAACATGTTCTGTAGATGCAAAAAGCAGACACTATCAGTCTAAAACTATTAATCACATTCCCAACAAAGTCGCAAGTCTTATTATTCAAGTTGTCTTACGAATCACATTCACTGACAGTTAGTTACTTATATATTTAATTTCAATTACATTCCCCCAATATATTTTGTTATACATCTTTTATTCATACAAATTGAGTTAATGTCACTTCAATGACTAAGTCTTAAGCCATGCTGTACAATGTAAGCTATGATAACATTATGCTCCCCCCCACTCACGCCCACTCTTATGGTTACCTGCCGTAGGTTGCGCGTGACCTTGATGTCGTGCCAGGCGTTGTCATTGAATTTGCCGTTGACGGGCTCCACGATGGCCTCGAAGGCCCCCGAGCCCAGGTTAATGACCAGCGAGACAGCCCCGTCCTTCAGGGCCAGGTTGACGTAGTCGGCCGACTTGCCCGTGTGCAGGATGAGGCCGTTGCGCTGCCACGTCTTGAAGGAGAGCGTGATCTCGTCGCTGCTGCTCTGGATGGGGTTCTGCGACAGGTCGTAGCAGAAGTACTCCGAGCCGCGGAAGGTGGCAACGTTCTCCTCGCGCGCTGATGAGAACAGACAAGAGGAAAAGATAGTGAGTGAATAAATCAAAATGCACCGAACCCCTCCGACATGAAATATTCAACTGCGTTAATGTCCTGTGTGAGTAACATTCTTCAAAGTTCTTTTTTTCATTTATTTTTCTTTTTTCTCTTTTAATTAAAGTATCTCTGGCACTGCCTGCTGAACTTCAATTACTCCGGGGTCAGTTCCTGCGGTTCACCCTCGTTTCATCGTGGGGTCTGACCCTGGCATATCATTAAACCCTCATTACAAAGAGCTCCAGTGCGCTCCCACTCAGAGAAAATAGCCTGCATAAATTCGAAGCGAAATACCACGCTATAAACAACATATGCCAGCCGCGCGGCACACCACCTCCCGAAACCAAAAGGCCTGTGATGATGAACTCGATTTTTCGACTGCCAAATGGCGGCCTTCCATGAAATTACTGCAACTCAATAATAACAGATTGCAAGGGTGGACGGGATCTTTTCATATCAATCGGCTGGGGTATATTTTCACAACCGGCGGTACTGAGCCAAGTTCTCTCTCCTTCACCCACTCTCACGCCTTGTCTCCCTCACTCTCCCTTTCTCCTCCTCTTTCTCTCCTCTCTCTCTCTCTCTCTCTCTCCTCTCTCTCTCTCTCCTCTCTCTCTCTCTCTCTCTCTGCCTGTCCTCCTGTGACAGATAGGAAGGTGGAGCGGAGTGAGAGACAGGGGGAGAGGATTAAGAAGGTGTGCTGAGACGGAGGCGCTAGACCAAAGCCAGCCTCCTCAGTCTCCTGTCACTCTGTCCGCCAGCCAACCGGCCAGACACGGCCCCCTGATGAAGATGAGGAGAACGAAGGAGAAGAGGAGGAAGATGGTGTGGGTGTGGAGCTGAATCCATTAGGCAAACGGCGGAGCCGCCGCCGGAGCTACCAATTCAGCCTTTTGCAGGCTGCATGCCAAATGAGATACCAACGCCCTCTCGCCCGCTGGTGTGATGTCACCAGAGAGAGAGAGAGAAGC
>NC_055962.1:22991335-22994545 GCF_018492685.1 Alosa sapidissima | reverse complement strand
CTAAAGCCCTCCACTAAGTGCCATACGCTAAATCTTTAGCTGAGGAAGGCGAGACGCTCGGACGTTAAGCACTCTCGTTATGGAGGGGGGGGGGGGTGTGAGGAGAATACTGATGTCACAGACAGCACGCACACCCTCCCTCCGCCCCCACCAACCATTTTCAACCTTTATATCCTGGTGCGAATAATGGCACAGTATCTTATAACAAGTGCCTCCTGGCTTTGAGAAGAAGGCCTTGCTCAGTGTGGCAAGGCTTTTGAGGAGAGCTGTTTGGCGGCCCGACACATCGGCTTCAATCACGCAGGCTTGTCTTCACATCCGTCTTATTGACAAAAAGCAGCAGGGGGCCACACCACAACAGTCACTGAAAACAAACATCAGAGGAGAGACGAGGCCCGTCGGAGGAAGGGAGGCCCAAGTTTAAAGGGAATCTGAAAGGCAGTAGAGTATTTTCTTCCACTTTTAGTTTAGCTTTGTCTGGATTGAGGCAGGATTTACTCTGCTCGTGGAACAGTCGTGTGAGCTGAGGGACGTGAGATAATGTGTTGGCGGAGGCACGTGAGGCGGTGGCAAAGGGAGGTTCCTGTCGTACGGAAGCCTCAGTGGGACACACCAGGAGAATAGAGAGGAGGCTCTTAATCAGGGCAGCTCTGGTAATCACAGTATTTCCCTGAACAAACACATGGGGATGGGAAAAAATGGCTCCGGGACTAGGAATGGGGGAGGGATGGGGAGGTGGAAGAAGTGTGCGGAGGGGGAGGAAATCAAATATTAGCTAATCAACATACTTGAAACAAGCGGTACTATGAATATGAGAGTTAGCCCCAGAGGGCAAATTGCTCTCTCTTTCCCGCTCTCTCTCACTCTCTCGCTCTCTCTTTCACACACTCTTTCTCTCTCAGTTGCTCCCCACTTGTTTGCCTCTTTCTCTCTAGTGCTTTCTCCCATTTCCCCTCGTCTTTCTCTGGTATTTACCTGTCTCTCTCTCTTTCCCTCTCACTCTCTCTCTCCCTGTCTCTCTCTCTCTCTCCCTCTCTCTCTCTCTCTCTCTCTCTCTCTCTCTTTCTCTCACAATTTAACTTCAGAGCAAACCGGGGAGACCCACCAAACGGCAGCTAGGCGTCAGGCTGTATGGTGAGCCATGTGTCTCTCTGTGATCTTCCTGCTGGGCTGTTTTATCTGTTAGTCTGTTAGTGGCTGTCACTGAAGTGGAGCGCTGGGACCGGTGACAGTCTAATAAGGACCAGGGCAGACACTCTGCACGTGAGCCCACAGCAGCCCAAATGCTCACATAGAAATATCTAACTTAAATGTGTTTTTACAGAACTGAAATAAAATCAAATTCCCGCAATGGTGAGAGTGTTTCATTTTCCTTGTGAAGGGCAAAGAGGAAGTCCCTCGGAGGATTCTCTTATGTTAGATTATACATTACAGCAAGGGGGCTTGAGTCCTTGAAGCTTCAAAGGCAGTGAAGGAGTCAAAGTATTGTTGTCCGATCACAAAGAGATCTTCAATTCAGAAATATAGTATTGGTCCCTACAGACAGCTCTCCAACTCAACATCAGTGCAAAGGATTACTGGTGTGGAAGCTTGGAGTTGTTGGTGTTGTTGTTGTTGCTGTTGTTTTTGTTGTGTGTGTGTGTGTGTGTGTGTGTGTGTGTGTGTGTGTGTGTGTGTGAGTGTGTGTGTGTCTGTGTGTGTGTGTGTGTGTGTGTGTGTGTGTGTGTGTGTGTGTGCACGCGCACGCATACTGTACGTGTATCCGTACATGCATGTGTGTGTGTGTGAGTGCATGTGTATGTGTATTCTCGTGCCTGGGCCAAGTACAGTAATCACCCTGCCGTGTAGAATAATGGCTTTAAATCATTTTTGTGCCCAGAGTCTTGCACACATCAGCATGTGTGTGTGTGTGTGTGTGTGTGTGTGTGTGTGTGTGTGTGTGTGTGTGACGCTGTGACATCTGGCCAAAAACACGAGCGCTCACATGATCCACACACGGCTCAGTCCCTTAGGACCTCAATACAGCCCGGCTGGTCATTTAGCAAATGGCCAAAGCCAGGTGAAATGAGATCAGAAACACTGACCTCAATATGGTGCCACCGCCCAAAACAGCAGAGAGAGAGAGAGAGAGAGAGAGAGAGAGAGAGAGAGAGAGAGAGAGAGAGAGAGACAGGGAGAGAGAATGAGAAATGAAAGTCTCCTCCTTCGTCTTTTTCTCTTTCTGGGTAATATTCTTTCTTCCCTGGCAAGATGTCATTACACCAATAAGGAGGAGAAGAAAATAAACGAAAAAAGAAAAAAAAAAAAGATTTTTAAAAATCGTTTTGCAGGGCTTGGCTGTGGGGTGGCATCTCACACACACACACACACACCCAAACACACATGCACATACGCACACTGGCATGGTAACCTGTAAATTAAGCACACAACTTTCTGGGGGACAGTCTGTCTTACAGAGCCATAAAACATGTCCCCTAATTTACATTTAGAACCTCCAGAAACTGAACATTTATTCAGACCCACAGGGATACAGAGTTCACAGATCACACACACACACACACACACACACACACACACACACACACACACACACACACACACACACTAGCTTATGCTCATATTTCACACAGAGGACCAAATACACATGTAGGACAAGACATAATGAAAACCACAAACCCCCATACACACATGCATGTGCACGCGCACACACACACACACACACACACACACCCACACACACACACACCATGACCACAGGAAACCTCTGTAGTGCTTTTCTCACACACAAAAATAGGCAAACTGAAAGGCAGCCAGACACACACACACACACACACACACACACACACACACAAACTCAGCCAGTCTTGCTTGCAGAGCGTCCATTTCGTGCATTATTAATAAAACACCCCGGAGCGCTCCTCTTGTCACTCATATTACCCATCCCCAACCGCCACACCCCTCTCCATAAAAAGCAACATGAATCAAATCTGTGTCGGAGTGGCAGACAGAGTAGGCAGCGCCCCAAGCTAGCCAGGGATTATGGATTGGTAGGGGTGTGTGTGTGTGGGGGGGGGGGGGGGGAGGGGGGGGGGGGGGGGGGCAGTGGGGTAGGAGAATCAGGGGGGAGAGAAACAAAATGACACAATCTTCATGGGATTACAAAGTCGACCGTGGTAAGCTCGCTTGTCAAGGGAATACTAATGCCCCAGA
>NC_055962.1:22973835-22986335 GCF_018492685.1 Alosa sapidissima | reverse complement strand
CTGTGTGGGTGTATGTACTGTATGTGTGTGTGTGTGTGTGTGTGTGTGTGTGTGTGTGTGTGTGTGTGTGTGTCTTTGCATGTACAATACAATATGTTTTGCTCTGACCTTCCATAACATTCTGCAACTTTAATACATGATTTTGCCTGCACTTTCATAATATAGGGCAAACATGAGAACACACACACACACACACACACACACATAAACATACACACAATCACAATCACAGACTAACAAAATCTACACAAGAGATATACAACATGGTGGTGAGTGTGTTTTAATCAACATTCAACACATGTATTCAGTGCAAATGCCTTTCACACTTTCACATCATACAAACACACACAGACACACACACAGACAGACACACACACACACACTGCTGTGTCGTGACCAGAGACTAGAATATATGTCAAAGTGAATAAAGTGAAGATTAGGTGCTCTGACAGACATTAGTAAGTTGGACCCCTCAATATATTATTGGCCTCAAGACACTACTTGGTTCTTTATTATTTGATGAAGGCACATGTACAGGTGACAGGGGATTATCTAGGTTGGGATAAGAACAGTAGTCAAAGGCACTTTTGCACAGTGAAGTACATTATTATTATTATTAATGTCATGTCATATGTATATCATGTAATAAAGTGCCATACAGACATTTCACATCAAGGATCACCTTATATTGCTATGAGTTTTAATCATGTATTTCAGATTACACACATGACTGACAAAGGCATAACATATAAATATAATCTAAATATAATATAAAAACACTCTATGTCAAGGATAATCCTGTACTGCTATTAGATGCATTGAATTATTAAGATTATGGATCTGCCTGACAAAGTGCTGAGTGCTGAGTGTTGCAGGGTGGAATAAGGTTAGTGAGAGGTGGGGATGAGGGTCAAGAGTTGGCTGGGTTGGAAATCAAAATGACCTTTGAAATTTGTGCTTGAATGTAATGAATCCTGTATAATATAAAGTCAATATCATGAATGCCTCTAATATAGTGAAAGTTTGCTTTGTAATTGAGTCCTCTCTCTCTCTCTCTCTCTCTCTCTCTCTCTCTCTCTCTCTCTCTCTCTCTCTGTTATTTGTATAGCACGGGAAGAGCATTTGTATGCTTTTAAGGTGTGTCGTCCCACTTGGCCCATGTATCACGTAAGGAGTGTTAAAATGGAACACATCTGTCAAAACACTAGCAGGCAGAGAACCCAAACACAGCAGACAGAGCACTGCCAGCCTCAGTCTGGGTGTGTGACAAGGGAGACTCATAGTAGTGGCAGAGAGACTGCTGAGCATTTCAAAGACCCACCACTGGGCCCCCCCTCACAAAGAAAAACATCTAAGTCACGGTAAAATACGCATGTGAGGCATAGGAGCTAATAAACTCTTAACTATTCAGCAGCGGGCAAAAGCGCCGGCTTTGGTGTGTTAGTGTGTTTATGACTCACGCCGTTACACATCAATCCATCACCAGCGAAGACCATCTCAAAAGGCGCATTTGTATTCTGGTTTAGTTCAAAGGCTTACCATAAACATTAAAATGATCAGCTCCCATTGTGATTTCAGTTCAGGGAAATAACTTGCAACACATTTTCCATGCAGTGACTTGTGTGCTGGCAGCTTAGGAATCCATGTCTACTGGTAATACACAAAAGAGAAAGCCACATGTGTGGTCTGCACCTATCCTTGGCATTATCCCTGTGATGCTCTGATTTTAAGCACACCGTTGATCTCTCTGTTGCCTCTGTTAACTAAATGGCTATGGTTATGATACGGGTTTCATGAAGGTGATATGCAATGAGCAATTACACCGACTTTAATGACTTTCACCAAACCCTCTGTAAAGTCTCTGTAGGTGGACCACATGAAGTGGATCTCCTCCTAAACCAACCAGAGCCGACCCCCACCCGCTGCGTTCCCCCTCCCCATGGGTAAGGGTGGAGCTGCATGGGAACTGCAGATCAAAGCTCCGCTTCATAGGAGAGCCCACGCCCATTAACTAACGTCTCTCCTCCACCATTAGACAAACTACTCCTCCACTTCCACACCCCCCTCCTTCTGGAATGTGTGAACCCATGGAGAGAGAGAGAGAGAGAGAGAGAGAGAGAGAGAGAGAGAGATTGCCATAGTTCATTGCTCATAATTGTACAATTATCAATATTCTGTTTTATTTGTGTGGTTCCCCCTCTTCCCCTCCCCATTTGATGTATTTGACCCAAAAGCTTTGGCAATACTGTACAACGTTATGGTCATGCTAATAAAGCTCCTTTTGAATTTGAATTTGAGAGAAAGAGAGAGAGAGAGAGAGAGAGAGAGAGAGAGAGAGAGAGAGAGAGAGAATAATTATTATTTCCTTATGTCTTCGTGATCCGTCCAGTTGGCAAAGTTAGTGAGGCTGGGGTTACTTGCTGTCGTGACAATAAAGTGAATAGGAACGGAATTGCACTGGGAGAGGGGAGGGACACAGTTGGCAAGAGGGAGGAAGTGAGCGAGTCACGGGAGGAAGTGGATGGATCACATGGTCCAGGTCAGCACGCCGTGGGCGCAGTAGGATGCAACACAACATTCCCTTCTCAGAAGTACCGCACACACACACGCCAACACCCCTATATGCTCTCCCAGGTGGCTCATAGAGGCTAATTAATTAAACATACACACGCACAGCTTAACCTCTGACAACCCCATAGACCAGTCAGGCCAAGCCTGAGGCCTGCAGCGGCCATTAGAACCACATCCCCACCGATCCCCACTGATCCCCAGCGCACATCAAAAGGAGACGAGCAGACTCGCATTCACCCACAAGAGAAAGAGAAAGAGAAAGAGAGAGAGAGAGAGAGAGAGAGAGAGAGAGAGAGAGCTTTGTTGTGAAGGCTAATAGGAGGAAAAAACCCAAGATAAACACGACTATTAATCAAAGTCCTTGTAGCTCCAAGGCAATATTCTAAACACATGCCGATGTGAATGATATGGATGATGGTATATGTGATGTGAGTGTGTGTGTGTGTGTGTGTGTGTGTGTGTGTGTGTGTGTGTGTGTGTGTGTGTGTGTGTGTGTGTGTGTGTGTGTGTGTGTGTGGTTCGTGTGAAGATATTCATGGGCTTACAGTTACATGTGCATTTGAAAAAGGCGCATTTTCACCTCAACCATTCATCAACACAGATGAATCTGCCAGAGAAAGAGAGAGAGAGTGAGAGAGAGATAGAGAGAGGCAGTGATAGAGGGAGAGAGAGAAGGAGAGATATGGAGGAAAGAAGCAGGTGCAGCCTACCCCAGTGCTGTCTCTGGGGGCAAGTGAGGGGAAAAACAGGGGGGAAGGAGTGAGAGATGGAGAGAGAATGACAGATACCTAGAGAGAGAGGAAGAGAAAGAGAAGAGAGATGGCTAGAGAGAGAGGGAAGGAGAGAGAGATAGAGAGAGAATGAGAGAGAGCTAGAGAGAGGGGGAAGGAGAGAGAGAGCTAGAGAGAGGGGATAGAGAGAGAGAGAGCTAGAGAGAGGGGGAAGGAGAGAGATAGAGAGAGAATGAGAGAGAGCTAGAGAGAAAGATGGAGAGAGAATGAGAGAGAGCTAGAGAGAGAGGGAAGGAGAGAAAAGTAGCTAGAGAGAGGGAAGGAGAGAGAGAGAGCTAGAGAGAGGGGGAAGGAGAGAGAGAGCTAGAGAGAGAGGGGATGGAGAGAGAGAGCTAGAGAGAGGGGGAAGGAGAGAGAGAGAGCTAGAGAGAGGGGATGGAGAGAGAGAGAGCTAGAGAGAGGGGGAAGGAGAGAGAAAGCTAGAGAGAGAGGGGATGGAGAGAGAGATAGAGAGAGAATGAGAGAGAGCTAGAGAGAGAGGGAAGGAGAGAAAAGTAGCTAGAGAGAGGGAAGGAGAGAGAGAGAGCTAGAGAGAGGGGGAAGGAGAGAGAGAGCTAGAGAGAGAGGGGATGGAGAGAGAGAGAGCTAGAGAGAGGGGGAAGGAGAGAGAGAGCTAGAGAGAGGGGATGGAGAGAGAGAGAGCTAGAGAGAGGGGATGGAGAGAGAGAGCTAGAGAGAGGGGATGGAGAGAGAGAGAGCTAGAGAGAGGGGATGGAGAGAGAGAGCTAGAGAGAGGGGGAAGGAGAGAGAGAGCTAGAGAGAGGGGATGGAGAGAGAGAGAGCTAGAGAGAGAGGGGGAAGGAGAGAGAGAGAGCTAGAGAGAGAGGGGATGGAGGGAGATGCGGGTGCTCTGGCTGGGGGAGAGGAAAGATGAATGACGGGGCCTAAATGAAATGCCACTCCGGGTAATGGGAGAGAGCCTGCACTGGGAAAGCAGGTCACTTGAATTGCAGGGGATGTTCTTGAGTGGCTTTGCCCTCAGGGCAGAGAGAGAGAAAGAGAGAGAGACAGAAAGAGAGAGAGGGAGCCCATGCTGCAACCACCCCACACCATCCCACCCACTCGCTCCATCTGTCTGTCTATACCTCCTTCTCTCTCTACCTGAGATGATAACATTGGCTTTAGTGCACAAACAAAAACCGCAACACACCAACACACATAGACACAGACACACACACAGTCACATACGCACAAATAACCAACCACACAACACACAATAACACATCTCATGTGCATTCCAGAGTAAATTTAAAGTGGTACTGTCTGTGCTTGAAAACATTAACGTAAACACAGAAACACACTGTACATCCCTAAAAACAAGCCCCCTGATCTTAATGCATATGCATGCCTACAAACCTCTCACTTCAAAGTGTTTTACTGAAGCAGGTGCAACAAACACTGTGTTTTTCTGTGGGATAGGGCAGCAAATTAAAATAAATCATACTTCAAAACTGCCATCAAACGGATGTAAAAATCACACACCCAAGGAGTTCTTTTTAATCTTGTCTTTTTTATATAAATAAAATCATAAAATTATTTAAAAAAAAAAAAAAACTTTCGACTAGCATTTCTTTTGTCATAATGACCCAGGGCCCACTTAGACCCACTACACAGGACAGCATGGGAAGCCAGTGTTAACCCATGGACATGTGGACATAGAGTCCATAATAACGCTGATGATGATGATGATGATAGCTATGCCCCCCGGCGACTGGACCATGCCTAGGCATTTTTAATTTGTGCACTGTGCAAATGAGGCCCATTGTTTCAGGCAGAAATGCAGTAGCTGCAGTAACAATCAGAATGTTGATTATAATTACAACAATAATGACTTCATCACTCTGCTTCTCTCATCCGCATCTATCTCTCTCCCTCTCACCATCTCTCATCCCTCTCTCTTTCTCTCTTTTTTTCTGACTCTCTCTGTTCTAGATTATTCCAGTTTCACACTGGGCTGAACTATACAATCGCACGGGCTGCCAAATCACAAACGGATCATCCAGTAGCCCATAATGCTACAAGAACACTTGTCTCTCTTCCTCTCTTTCTCTCTCTCTCTATCACTCACTCTTCTCTTCTCACACTTTATCTCTATTTCTCTTAATCTCTTGTCCATTCTCTATATAACTCCCTCTTGCTCTCGCTTTCTCCTCCCCATCGCTCTCCTTTCTCAGCCCCCCCCCTCACCTCCTCCTCCTCCTCCTCCTCCTTCTCCTCCTCTTCCTCCTCCTCCTCCTCGTGCTGTCCCTTGTCTTCCACACTCCACCTCACAGCTATCGTGCCGAGTGGAAGCGAGCGGCATGCTTCATTTAAGACATTAATTAATTCTCTCTCCCTCTCACTCTCGTACTCTCTTTTGGCTGCAATGAGCCAAATCATTGTGAGCCCAAAATGTGTGCACTCATCTATAATGTCACTACAACAGATCCAGTGGCACCGCAGCTTGGGTTTCATTTCGGTTCCATTAGGTCCTCACAAAGGCAAACAAGCTTCTACAGGCACAAGGTCATCACTGTCATTAGGCAGTGCGCGAAACGGCCCTCGCATCACATCCTCCCTCGGGGCTGAGCTCAATTGAACACACACACACACCCCCCACTGTTCGAATGACATCATTCAAATGTTAAACATACAGTCTTTGATCGTGATCCATAACACACTATGCAAAGTGTATTATTCGACTACATTTTGCGTGAATGAGACAGCCAATCAGAATCCATCAAATGTTAGACATCACATTCATCAACACATGGAGAGACTTTCCATATCACTGATTAGAGTGGATCATAGCTACATTGTAGCAAGAGAAGTAACAGAGATGTTGTAATAACAGCAATAACACTTTAATCAGCAACCTTTCACCAAAATCGAGGACTTTACCTTTAACTCCTTCAACTGAAACACTACATTTAACAGTAATAACACAATAATAGTCACAGCAATAGCAAGAGATGTGTAACAGTAACATCCCAATAATCAGCAACCTTTCACCAAGGTCGAGGACTTTTAATCTGTAAGAACTGAAACCCTACATTAACGATAACAGCACGGCTAACAGTAAGGCGCACAATCTGTGCACTTCCGCTGTCTGCCTGTCCTGTGTCTGCACGGCTTGGCTTGTGACGGAGTGATTGACACGTTGGCCTGTCTGACACCGCAGTGCAGAGGTGGCGGCGCTGGACAGCCATTAACGTGAGGGGTCACGGAGCAGCGAGTCATTTGGCGGTCGTCACATTTATGACAGAGAGCAACGTGACAGACAGCCAGGACAGACAGCCAGGCGAGACGAGACCAGATGAGGAGGGGAAGGGGGGGGAGGGGTGCTTTGTACTGAGGAGGGTGCTGACCTGCCTAACCTCTGCCACTCAGAGATGTGACATGAACGTGTACACACACGCACACACACACACACACACACACACACAAGCACACGGACACACAAAAGTGTCTCTTTCTTGCAGTTACACACACCCTCCCTTTTTTCTCATTCCCTCTATTTCAGGTGCACACACACACACACACACACACACACACACACACACACACACACACACAGAGGATCGCTTGCACACAACTTCATATAATAACTATTTACAAAATCTTTCAGGTAGAACTAAACCAAGCTGGTCACTCTCTCATTTTCACTTTTTCCCCTCTTTCACTCTCTCTCTCTCTCTCTCTCTCTCTCTCTCTCTCTCTCTTTATAAACTGAGCATGGTCAAAAACTGCAGCAGCCTCATTTCAACCACCGGTGCTTTGCATGGTCTCAGCTCTCTGAGACCATAATCCCTCTCTGCTGCTGCCACTGCTGCTGTTGGCCTCCTTACCCCCCCCCTCTCTCTTTCTCTCTTTCTCTCCCTCCTCTCTTCCTCTCGTTTCCTCCTGCTCTCTCTCTCTGTACCCAACATATCTCTCTCTCTCCAGCCACCACCTCTTAAGTAAGGGATAATGTATAGAGCGCCGGTCATTATTGGGAAAATAAGTCCCGACAGGGCGAACCGGACCCCGACGCGCAGCGGCCTTGTTCCGCCCTGAAGGGACTTATTTTCCCGATAATGACCGGCGTTCTATACATTATCCCGCTTATTACACGGCTACTTGCCAAAACGAAACAATAAACTCCCCACGATGTGACTCTTTAGCCTACATAGCCTAGCCCAGTGGTTTTCAAAGTGGGCCTTGTCATGGAAAAGTTTGGGAACCCCTGGCCTAGGCTATAGGCTATTTGTTACCGTTTCGTCGTGGCTTTTGGTGAGAAACAAATAGTTCGCAACACACGCTGAACTTGAATCAAACATTCTTTAGAACACAGCCGATCAACCGTCTACTTTCACTTTTGAATGAAGTTCCAGTCCTTGCGCAGTAATATGAAAGACGTAAATTAGAAGCACAAAGCCCATTTTCCTTGACAGCGGTCTGTTATACTTAGCAACGGTCTGTTATTGAGAATTAGCAGACCACTGAACGTTGGGAAGGCCCATTCAATTGAATGGAGCATTCTGCAGCACTCTGAAGAGCCGTGTAATCAGCCCAAAGCGCTTCAATCAGGCCAGGACCGTCTGCCTGCACTTATGCACCAGCTGATGATGGGTCACACATACACATAAACACACACACACACACACACACACACACACACACACACACACACACACACACACACACACACACACAGATACAAACACATACAGAGAGACATAGCCTGAAGCACCCCCTCACAAAAACAGACACGGTCTACTGGTGAATCCTCAGAAGAGCATCTGTAAACCTACCTGGAAATCAACACAGACATATGCTGTAAAAGAGTAAATAGCTGTAAAATACTTTCTGAACAGAGCCCTTATAGTGGATATATAGAGATACATATGTATGTACATATGTGAATGTGTATGCATGTGTGTGTGTGCATGATACCTCTGGCCCCAATCATGCTCATAAAGGCACCTTGGAGTGTGTGTGTGTGTGTGTGTGTGTGTGTGTGTGTGTGTGTGTGTGTGTGTGTGTGCACATAAAGTACATGTGAGTGTATGACCACATGTCTCCACACAACCCTGATCATGATTTGACAGGAACCTTGACACGTGTTTGTGTGTGTGTGTGTGTGTGTGTGTGTGTGTGTGTGTGTGTGTGTGTGTGTGTGTGTGTGTGTGTGTGTGTGTGCGTATGAGGCGGTGCGTATACGGCCCTACGGCAGACCCGCAGCGGCTCCGCTGTGACGGAGGCTAAATGGACACATGGTGCACAGCAGCAGCAGCACGCGCTTGACGCGGGTATAGTGTGGTGCAGGGCAGGGCGGGGGGGGGGGGGGGGGGCGACGTAACAAAAGCCCAGGTCACCTTCATCCCCTGCACCCGGTGAAGCGCGACACGACTGTTCCGAGAGAGAGAGAGAGAGAGAGAGAGAGAGAGAGAGAGAGAGAGAGAGAGAGAGAGAAGGGGGATGACTCAATTACAAAACAGACTGTGGAAATGCAAGGCCTGCAAACTGCACTGCGCAATGCCTTACTGACACGTCATAAACCATTCACGCTCATCTATAAATTCCCCATTTCTTTAAAGAGAGAAAGAGAGAGAGAATAAGGGAGAGAGACAGCGAGACAGAGAGAGAGAGGGAGGGAGAGAGAAAGGCAACAATAGTTGTGGTGGCTCTTGCTGTCTGGCACACAATCGGGCACTATTAATGAGCCTTAGAAACACAGAGCTGGAACCACATTGCTTGCCAGCACAATAGGTAAAGAGAAAATACATATTTTTCTCCTTCTTTCTGTCTGCCTCAACAGCAGCTACACACACACACACACACACACACACACACACGTGACGTGCCATATGACAAAAGGCATTTCAAATGGGTAATGAAACATACAGAGCTAACACAGCTTGGTTCCCGGGGTTCTCTCCATTCCGATGTTCACAATGGCCATTTCCACAGCGCTGCAGGCGTACAGCAACACCAGCTCAAGCATCTACACTTGAATGGCCCACATGGGAGTGTTCATTATGGGGCTACACTGGGTTAAACTGGAACATTGTGTCCCACGGCAAAAGTCAGCACCATTCCAATGATTCACGGCTGCCACCGTTTTTCAGGTGACAAGGTGACCCCCACGGGTTGCAACCTTTATTATTGCCCAAGTGACCGGAGCTGTGATGCGGCTGATCAACTACGAGTGACCTCTCCATTGCAGGCCTCTGCTAATGCCACTAAGAACCAGCAGAGTAGATCCGCACCTTTCCCACATCTGTCTCCTCACTTTCTCTCTCTCCAACTCTCTTCATCCCAGGGCTGCCTATAACTTTTGGTGTACAGCCATGCCCCCATTCTGCCTTGCAATCCACACCAATTACTTAAGGCTTTCTTTCTCTTTCTCTCTATCTCTCTCTCTCTCTCTCTCTCTCTCCTTCCTCTCTCTCTCTTGTCCCCCAGGTCGAGGCCCTAGACGCTGGCGATCATTTATCAGCCAGCTCCGTAGCTCTGCCACCAGTCTGCGGCAGTCCTGGCACCTCCACGGTCCCCCGCCTGCCCCAGCCAGCCGGAGACCCAGCCAGACACGACACGACACGCAGCGGACGCCACCGCCCTGGACGTGACAAATATCCCCTTCCACACAGCTAAATGGATGGATGGTGGTGTTGGCTTTTTTTTATTTTCCAAAGCTATTAAAAGTGGCTTGAATGCTACTCCCCCACACACCCTTTTTATTGTGAGGAAGAAGTATTGTATACGATTTCCGCAATCATGAACACCCCCCTGTGATTTTGATTTTGCTTCCTCTTTCAGTGCTGCTTCGTGTGTATGCCTTTGTACCCTGTTTTAATGGAGCATCCCTTTAATGCTGACAATAAACAAGACATTGCACTTCCTGCTAGTTCTGCCCATGAATCTAGATTATTTGCAGTATGAAACACTAAAACAGCAACCTTATACAAGCTTATACACTAAAATAGCATGCATAACCTTATACAAGCTTATACAAACATGTCCACATGCATAAGGGTACATGTCTACATGACTGCGTTGGATAATCTATGTCATATTCCCATAATCCTTTGCTAAACCTTCCTAGTGCTGCTGCTAGTGCTCTGTTCATATTGCTTTTCATCCTCTATCTAGCACTGGACGCACCCCCACCCCTCTGTGACTTCCCACCTCACGCTTGACCAATGAGAGGGCACAGCAAGATAGACATGCCCAGACAGCTCTGCCATATGTAGGGCACTTCCTTGGCAACTCCCCCTTGTGCCCTCCACACATGTGAGAGAGAGTGAGTGAGAGAAATAGAGAGAGAGAGAGTGAGAGAAATAGAGAGTGAGAGAAATAGAGAGAGAGAGAGATGCACTCATTAGAACATTCCGTTCTCTTCGCATCTTCCTCTAATTTTAAAACAATTCAGTTAATTTCAATTGCAAGACTGTGTGTTCCATATAAGACCAAACATGTAATACTAATGCAAATTAGCACTGAAAACACATTAATGCAGTGAAAATCCTGACAATCGTTTTCTTTCCTCACCCTGAACACAATCAGCGAAGTTTATGAGGTTATGCTAAGTGCCTGTAAAAGAGCTAACACTCCAGCAACTCCCTTTTCACCGGCAAGCAAAACAAAACAAAAAAAAAACATCCAGCCATAAACGCCAGGGTAATTATGATGGATGATGCATAAAAAATCAATGCAATCATTACAAGAACAGAAGTAGCAATTCTTCAACAGGGAGATCTAAAGCAAAGTGTGTGTAGTAGAGCCTGGAAGTGGCTGCTGCCACCCCCTGCCACACACACACACACACACACACACACACACGCCTAAAAAAAAGGAAAAACATATTCAAAGTGATGAATCACAAGTAGCTGGCAAGCAGTCCCATCCTGTCCCCCCCAAAGCCCTTATCATAAATTCAGCAGCTGCACATTATCAGGGTAATATATGGAGTGGGACAGTTGGACCGGCGACTCGCGCTCCAAAAGCTTTCCACAAGTCCTCCGACTCCAGCGTGCCCCGTTCATTCATATTCAGCAGCAGCTTTGCCACGAGGTCACAAGATGTGAAGACTGCAGGGTGGAATGTGTGTGTGTGTGTGTGTGTGTGTGTGTGTGTGTGCGTGTGTGTGAGGTGGGGTGCTTACGATGGTGGAGGCCAAGGTGTGAGAACATGGGGGGATTGTGGGGGGCTCTTTAAATAAACACGAGGCGTGTATAAAGACCTCTGGCTGGCTGGCTGGACCAGATGACCTAGGAAGACCCCACACACTTACCTAAGACCACTGATTTGGAATGCAGGCACTGCCCAAGACGACTGGCTTAAGAGGAGGCCACCAGGGGACTGGAGGCAGTGTGTGTGTGTGTGTGTGGGGGGGGGTGTTATGGAGGGGGAAGGTAAAGGGAACAGGGAGTACCAGGGGAAGCAAAGTGGGCTTTTCTTGATTGGATTATTTCCAGCAGTGCTTGACCATGTCATCACAATCTCGACAGAAGTGGAAGGCTATCTGGACATTTTTTTTACATAAGTTTCTCTTGATTGGAGTGGTGATGGTGGATTAGAATGGTTGTGATTCTGATTAGAATGGTGATGATGGTTTAAGGACGATGATTATGAGGAAGATTATTCAGGAGAAGGAAAGGCATTATTGATGCTGATTGGCAACTGATCATTATGATGCGGTTGAGGGTGATAGTGATGATGATGCAGTTGAGGACAACGATGACAATGCCGACAATGCCAACAAACAACATACACCTAATCAGACACCTACTGAGCCTACAGATGACAATACAGATGGATGGAGGAGGAAGAGGATGATGATGATGATGATGATCCTAAGGCATTGGATTACTTAGATTCCACTGTTTTCAATACAACCCTGCACACCACCATCAACCCTTTTCCCCACCACTGTGTAGATTACCATTCAGTTCTATTTTTGTCAGCACCGCTAAAAATTAAATATTTATTTTTCATCAAATGCTCATCAGTTTAAAATGTCAGCAATGGTGTGCATGTGCGTGACACAGTGTCGGCGCACTCATGTTGCCCCCGGTGTGTGGTGCGCGTAAGTGTACTGATGACAACAGGGCATCACGATTATCAGTACGACAATGATGAAGATTTCTTTTGAGGACAGTGCCGATAATTCCGAGG
>NC_055962.1:22946335-22968835 GCF_018492685.1 Alosa sapidissima | reverse complement strand
CAGTTGCTCAGCAAATTCGGGGATTTCCTCATAGTGGATAAACAAAACAAACGGATAAGTCAGTAAATCTAACTGGGAGTGGGGAGAGTGACAGCTGAGTTGGAGAAGTGTTACTCTGAACTCTGCAGGCTGAACAGTGGTCAGAGAAGTGGCTAAATCAGAGGGTGTCAGGGAGTACTGGGTCAGCCCTCCCTGTGATGTCAAACTGATGGAGTCAAGACGAGCAGACCGGCGCAGAGAGGAGTGCTGAGGAGATGGTAATGGGGTTAGGAGGTTGGCCGAGAGAGAGAGAGAGAGAGAGAGAGACCATCAGCGCAAACGCATGACACTTCAGCCAGTCAATGGGAACTGGTGGAGAGAGAGACAGAGGGAGGGAGGGAGGGAGGGAGGGAGAGAAGGAAAGAATGAAAGAGAAAATGAGAATGATGGAGCAGAAGAGAGTCAGGTGGAGAGAGGGAGAGAGAGCGGTGGAGAAGAGAGCAGGCGAGGAGAGGAGAGGAAATCAATAACCAGCATGATCCCTGCACTGTACAAGAGCCCAGGGAACGAGCGGCGACACACCAGGGAAAATATGAGAAACATGGAGAGAGAGAGAGAGAGAGTGAGAGAGAGAGAGAGAGAGAGAGAGAGAGAGAGTGGCTGTCCTCTGATGTTTGTTTACATTGCACAGTGTGGCCTAAGTGCTGCGCGCCTGTTCGCCGACATGATGAAACACACACAGTGCAAACCCAGGCCAATAGACACAGCTGGGGCTCCGAGCAGCATCTCCAACTACCTTCTGTAAGGGCCTCGCTAATTATAGCCATGCCGCGCCGCAGCACATCAAAATGCTAGCTCATGCTAGCCATAACCAGACTCATACCCCCACACAGCACAACATCATTCAGATACAACACCATTACTATGTATGGGCAGGGGATGTACTGTAAGCTACAGATAATATACTTCCTCTTTATACTTCGCTACTCTACTATATAATATTATACCGTGCATTATATAACACAAATGTGCATTTTTTACCATTTTATGACATATTTATTAGCAACCCAGAATACAAGTACAAGTGCTTTCTAATTTAGCGCCTCAAGCAGCTAAGAAAAACTGCCAGAAACGGAGGGCATTTGAAAATAGTGTTTTAAATATTACAGTGTGACCCCATACATTTTTAAAGGTTGTAAACAATATGTTGTGATGTCGTAAGGCAGGGCACTAAGCCAACGGTGATGCAGACTGCTGCTTAAACCGGTATCCGTCATCATCACAGCACAACAGCCCCTCAGCCCCAAACAGCTATGCACTGGCCCTTACGCAACAGCTGATGCACGCATACACACACGCCACGGAGAAGGAGGGAGAGAGAGAGAGAGAGAGAGAGAGAGGGAGGAGGGGAGGGGGAGTGTGGTTCACTCTAATGAACTCTGAGGTCAAAAGCCAACGGAATGGGGGGGGGGGAAGAAAAAGAAAAGAAAAAAGGGATGAACATATGGAAAAACAAGTGACAGCCTTCGCATGAGAGCAGCGGGCCACTAAGATGCACCAGACGAGAGAGAGGGGGACACAAGCGGCGGAGATCTCTGATGGACTCAGGGCTCCATTAAGCTCTGCATCTGGTGGGGGAGGGGGGTGGAGATGGAGATGACAGATGAGGGGGGGGGGGGGGGGTGAGAGAAAAGAGATGAGGGGAAGAGAGGAGAGGAGAGGGGGAAGTGTTCAGTGGTTTTCTCATAAAAGGGTATTTTCTCCCTGAGCAGGCAGACAGTGAGGCTGACCTCAAATGATGATGTGGTCCTGCCAGGGGGTAGGGGTGTGGGTACGGGTGGGGCTCACTTGTATGTATAGAGTGCTCTGCCAGACAGTCAAGAACATCAGACAGGAATCAAGAGAGAGAGAGAGAGAGAGAGATGGTGTAGCATTTTTGATAGTGGAGACAGCTTGATCTAAGGAATGATAGTTAGGTTATGTGTGTGTGTGTGTGGTGTGCGTGCGTGCGTGCGTGCGTGTGTGTGTGCGTAAGAAGCAGGGGTGTTGGATGGCAGTAGATGATACAGCTAGAGATTCTGCAGCATGGCTGAACTCACCCTGACCCGGACCCTGAATCCTAATCATCCCCACAGCAACAGTGATCTTTCCTGTCATCTCCATCAACGCTCTCCTCTCCTCACTCTCCATTCCCTCCTCACCCTCACCACTTCTCTATCCCTCCATCCCTTCGTCATCCCTCCATCCCCCCTCCTCCTCTCATACAATCTCTCCCTATCTCAACAGTCCCATATTCTCTAACACACTCTGGTATCAATACATCCCACTCTCCTCCTCCTGCATGGCTGCAGCTCTACATACACAATCTGGGGCATCAGAATCTGTCATTTATAGACCCTTTCAAGAGAGTTCCATTATCAGCATCATAGTTGGCCCCACAAGGCTTCCGTTTTAACATTCCATATGTTATCTTAATGCAGAGGAAGTAGCGAAGTAGATTGGGAACCAAATAGAATGTTCAAGCATTGTTTTTGTTTTTATTGTTGAAAGGGTCTATATGGACTAGTCCTTAGCACTCCGGACCTGTAACCGGAGGGTTGCCAGTTCGAGCCCCGACCAGTGGGAACGGCTGAAGTGCCCTTGAGCAAGGCACCTAACCCCTCACTGCTCCCCGAGCGCTGCTGTTGATGCAGGCAGCTCACTGCGCCGGGATTAGTGTGTACTTCACCTCACTGTGTGCTGAGTGTGTTTCACTAATTCACGGATTGGGATAAATACAGAGACCAAATTTCCCTCACGGGATCAAAAGAGTATATATACTTATACTTAAGTGCTACACATTCTGGGCACAAGTGTGAAAGCAGAATGCATCCTTCTTCCTAAAGAGCAGAAGAATGTCTCCTCTCTGACCCTATTAGACTGCCTCTGTCTTTCAGTATCCATTTGTCTCTCTCATTATCTCTTTCCTGCACTCTTTCTTTCTCTAGTCTCATATCCTCCCTTTCTCTCTCTCCCTCTATCTCTCTCTCTCTGACCCTCCCTCCCACTTTTGCTGTCTCCGTCTGTCGGAGGGATTCGGCGCGGTCGGCCGTGACCTGATGGCCGATGGGAGCCAGCCCTGCCCAGGCAGCTGCGTTGTTGTCGAGCGCCGTGGTGCAGTCAGAGGCTGAGACCTCAGGGGTCACTGGGGCCCCTCTGCTGCAGGACCAGGGGTGTGCTCAGTAGGGACACGTCAGGGCACGTCTCTCTCTCTCTCTCTCTCTCTCTCTCTCTCTCTCTCTCTCTCTCAATCTCTCTCTCAATCTCTCTCTCTCCCGACAGGGGTAGGAACAGAGGAGAACACACATACACACACATACACAAACACACACACCAAACACACACACCAAACACACACACCCATATACACATACAGGCTGTTCTCTGCCCCAGACAAAGCCAGGGGATTGGGTTGAGAGGCAGAAACATGAATAACCCTTGTCCAATCATCTTTCAGGGATATGAGGGAGGGAGGGAAGAAAGAGAGATGGAGGGAGGAGAAAAGGAGAGGAGAAAAAACCCTACAAAGCCTGTCGGACATGAGGCATTTCATAACCATGGCGCAGCTACATTGACCTTTCCCCCTGCGGTGTGCGAGTGAGTGTGTGCGTGTGTGTTTGTCTGTGTGTGTATGTCTGTGTCTGAGTGTGAGTATGTCTGTGCGTGTATATGTTTGTTGTGAGTGTGGGTTTATGCGTGCCTTTGAGTGTGTCTGTGTATGTCTGTCTGTGTCTGCATATGCGTGTGTGTGTATGTCTGTGTGTGTGTGTGTGTGCGTGGTGTGTGTGTGTGTGTGTGTGTGTGCAGTGGTGAGAAGGGATCACCCAGAGATAAGATAAGCACATTGGCCCTGTCAGATTCCCCGGGGAGGAGGGGGTGCACCAAGCAGCAGAGGGGGTAGCAGAAGGAGGGCATGAGGGGGCAGGGTGGCATGAGGCATGAGCAGGGACACGGGCATCGGGTGCCAAGGTGCTTCTTATGCCCATTAGAGACGTGTGGCTGGCCTGGGCAGTGGTGACGCAGAGCACAGCCGCCCGGAGCACCATTACCACCCACCCTCCCTCTCTCCTTCACCCTGTCTCTTACCTTCTCTCCCTCTCTTTTTTTCCATCTCTCTTTCTCTCTCACCGTTCCATCCTCTCTCTCCATCTCTCCATCCTTCCTTCTCCACCTTCCTCTCTGCTGCCCCCACGTTCACACCGACCCAAGACTCCGCTGCCTGCCTGCCTGCCTGCCTGCCCTCAGGACTTCCCACGTCTGACATCTCTCTCTCTCTCTCACTCTCTCTTTCTGTTTCACTCGCTCTTTCTGTTTTTCTCTCCCTCTCTTTTGTCCTGGCAGCATCATGGCATGACGTCTTACACTCTCGCATCCACCTTCAAAAAAGGCACACGAGACACACACACACACACACACACACACACACACACACACACACACTGTGGAGTCATATAGTCAATTACAGGAGAGTGTCTGCGGGAGTAAAAAAATGACTGCATGGATAGAGCAGGATTGGGAGTCTAGAGGAATGAGTTGTTTTAATAGTGCGCTCCACTTCTCTCTCAAGGCCAACTCACTCTGGTTCCCCCACTGCTGACTGAATAATTCAGCGCTCCCGCAAACTTCATGTTTTTTCTCTCTTTCTCTCAGTGATGTAAAATAAAGCATCAGAAAGATGGAAAAAGAGGGGGAGAGAGAGAGAGAGAGAGAGAGAAGACCTTCATGCCATATATTCATCCATACAGTCACATTTTAAATTAAAATTTACGGAAACTTTTTGAAACTGACGCAAATAAGTACAGCGTGCGTCATCTCCTCTCTTAAGCACATGTCATAACATATTGGCCAAAGCTGAAACAGCATCCGTACCACTTATGGCCAATATCACTTGTACACAGTATCACAACTTACACAAAATGATATCTATAAGAGCATCTGAGGGGTTAATGTGTGAAACTCCACCCTCAATAAAACCTGGTTCTTTTGTGGCTAAACGTTCAGCAGGACCATCTTCACATTAACCGAATGCATATTCACATACACTCGGTCAATTATTTTTACACTCTCTTCCTCTGTGTGGTCCTTAAATCAAACCACTGATGTACAGTATAGAACCACACACTTGATTTTCCCATCTTCACAAAACCCTTAGACATGAGCACCAAAAACAAATCAATAAAGAACGAGAGGAAGTGAAGAAAGCATGCTGCTGTACCTCTGTTTTTACCTACAGACAGGAAGAGGTGGGGATCCACAGGTGACAAACAGAAAGGGTAGACAGAGAGAGAGAGGTCCACCATTGGTGCATACAAGAGACAAGAGAGGGAAAGACAGAAAGATACAGGGGGTTAGACAGGTATATTGGTAAAGGCAGAAAGACTAAGACTGACAGAGAGAGAGAGACAGGGAGAGAGAGAAAGACAGGGCAACTAACAATGTTGTGGTGTTAGTCACAAGAGATAACAAGGCGATAACAAGACACAAAACACACACACACATACACAGAGTCGCACTGTGAAGTTCATGCAGCAACGCGGCACCTCAGACTGGGGCGCACGGTCCAGGTCCCCTCACCTGACAGGGCCGAGGTGAGCCCAGACGCACCGAGGTCCCCTTGGTGGACGGCTAACGAGCTCCTATTACTTGGGTGACTCGGCGCGGCAAGAGTCATGCTCGGAGTTTTCCACGCGGCACTGTTGGACGTCGGACGGGCTCCGAGATGTATTATTTAATGAGGTGCCGGGCTTCGGCAGCTCAAGCATGAAAGTGATCTAAGTAATACGCCGCACGAGTGGAGAAAGACGCTAACAACGCGCTCCTTCGTTTGAGAGGAACAGGAAGTAAAGATAGTGAAAAAGAGTGAGAGAAAAAGAAGGGGTGGGGGCGAAGTGGCACGCTCTATCTTTCACTCTATTGCTCTCTGTCTGTGTATTGTGTTTTGCAGAGGTCACCCTGGAATGGTTTCAACCATGCTTGTAAACAGGAAATGATGCGGTGAGAGGGGAGCACAGGAGCACGCAGCATGCTGTGTTAGGTTGGGCAATAACACTTTTTTTGACAACAACAAAAACAGATAAACATGCAGCAGGATCATACACACACACACACGCGCGCACAGCTGCACACACAACCAACACAGTAGATCAATGGACAAGCTCGAGAATACAAGTCAAAAAACGTGAGAAGAAAGCATACCTTGCTGGGCCTTCACCATGTGTGCGAAGCCTTGAAGAATGGAGGGATGAAGAAAAAGAGTAGGAGAGAGAGAGAGAGAAAGAGAAGCATAAAGGAATTCAGCAGAGCAAACACCAGCACCAATACAACTGTAGTATTGCAAGCTCTCATGCTTTGCCACAAGAAAGGCAAGAACATGGCAGCCACACTCTGGTCAAAGCTTTCCAAAATGTCCAGAACAGCTTTCAGCTAAAGATAAGTCCAGCAATTAAAAGAGGAAGTCCCTGTTCTTCTACTATAAACATTCTACAAAAGCTGTAACTTACTGTACTTTAGCTGTAACATTAACATACAGTTTACACTATCAATGCATAGGCAAATGTATATATTACATTATATAGTATACAATACATACATAGTATATAATTTTGATACAAATATTGTCTCAGTAGCTGCTGATATATGCCGTTCTGGTTAAAACAGATAGGTTTGTCTGCACTTGTCCCTCGTGCTGCTACTTTGTTCCTGTGTCCTATTTACAACTCGGAACTCACCTGGGCTTCGATTTGCCACAGCTACGGAGATGGCAAAAAAAGAAAGGAGAGATTTGCAGCATTAGAGACACTCTGCTTTAGTTTGCATGGGAGCTATCATGCAAACAGTAACTTACTATCAAGTGGTCTGTCATGCAAGGGACAAAAAGATTGCCCCTGTGCATGCCTGTTCAAAAATAGAAATAAAATTAAAATGAAAAAATACAAAACCTGTGGAGAAAAGGGGAAAATCAACATACATCTGTCCCATCATTTCAGGGAATCAGATTGACATTGGTATCAAACAACACCAGTACATTATGAATATTACTGCAGGCATTCTGGAATATTCCGTGCCAGGTATGCCACAGTGCGCCCCACATACCCAATAAAAAGGGCATAAATCCCAGCAGGCCGCAGGGTCAGCTCCTCACCATGGAGGCACAGGATTTATGAGGTTGTGAGGTTTGTGGATCTCTGGACCCTACCAAAACCTACCAGAATTATTCTCGCTGCTGACCCACAGAGATGTATGTAGACGCACACTCATACACACAGGACACAGAGCTCACACATACTGTATACAATATGTGTAAGCACACTCACATACAGTACATACACCAAGAATCACACAGGAATACACACACACACACACACAGTGTGGTAATAGTACTGTTAACAGCTGGTTAACCACTGACTCATTAAATGCACACTGAAGACTCCCAGGGGAAACCATGTCACCATATGTCAGGGGGGGGGGGGGGGATTCCACAAAGTCCCTCTTATGGCCTCAAGATGGGACTGGACTGCAACAACCCAGTAGGCTAGAAGTAAGCTAGAAGTAGGCTACAACATCTGAATGGGTTTTAATAGCTTCTTAGATGCAACAGCAAAATGAAAAAGCTGAAAAACGCTATCCTTCTGTTGTATGCCGATGGCATTGGGTTAAATGACTGCAGACTGCATATCCAAAGGGTCTTGCATCTGCTGGCACATGAGATGAGTTAAGCTTCTCTGAGCAGACATCATCAGAGATCTTAAAAGGAACATGCTATCCTGGATGGACACTGATTTCTTTAATCAGCGCCGGGCAGCAACAAGTAGCCGTGGAAAATCAAAAAAAGGATCTTAATAATCCATGCAGATGGCATAAGATGTTCAAAGTGCTTCTTAATGAGCGATATCAGATATTAATTTGACGATTAATTAGCTTCCGGGGTCTGATCGCTGTCTCAGCAGCGACCAGGGCACACTGTGCATCTAGCAGGCCTACTTGTGCCAAAATGGATATGAAATAAGACAGGACTTGCTGCTTTGTCTCCCAGCACCCCCGACCACGTCTCAAAATCAGTGAAAAAAGCACTGGATATTATCAAGACAAGTGAGAGAGAGGAGATGATGGAGTCCAGATGTGGTTGGGCACAGAATGAGGCCACGGAAAAATCTCCCACAGCTGTGGCTCACAACGGCTAACTGAACAAACAATATGGCAATTGTCTTTGAGTAGACACAAGCCCCTGGTTGAGATGAACAAGGGCCATGACAACCTGTAACGACACGGCTGTTCACCAGAGATACTACGTTGTGAACTTCCTTACTCACATCCAGAAGCAAAGCTGTAAGTCCGCTTGGGGGAAGGATAGCGAAGTGCTGTGTTCTAACACGCAGATAAAGCTTGTGTTTCACGTGACAGGTAGATGAAGCAGCTCTATAGTATCTCCCCCATGACATGTTGCCCTGGTCTAATCCTCTCGTCTATTTCCCAGCATAGGACTAAATTCCAAACATCGTTTTCAGCTCGGGGCTGATACACAAATGCCCACTTCGCCTGTATCCGTCCAGTCATTTTTTCTTCTTTTTTTTCATCGACCTACTTTCATAGTAAGATTATTGTAACTCGTTTTTTTTTTTTTTGTGCATATTTATTAATCCCACAGCTAAGCTTCTGGGAACCCTTTTTGACATTTGTTTAACAGCTAGCTCGCCCCGTAAGTTAATTACCTGCATTTTCAACCATAATTACCAAATGATCTTTCAGAATGTTCATTGAACTGTGGACTTACCACCAGAATGGCTTCAGAGAGTAGGCTAGTGCTCACTACCAAGGTCTAAAATCAATAAACCACACTAATTATGGAGACAGGGAGTCATTTTCACTGGATGGTTGTAAATATTTACAAATATTTTGATATTAATCCAAAAAACAACTGCAGGTTGATTACTTAATGAATATGGAAGCATACCCAAATACTGTACGTCAAAGCAGTCAGACAATTACAGAAATCGGCCAAAAATATATTGAAGTGTGTCTCACATCCTTCATACTATTAATAATAACTATATGCTGTTCATTTTAAATCTCTTTTCCTTAGCATCTGATCAAACAGCATGCATACTTCAATAACAAGCCTGTCTGATGGGCTTTGACAGCAATTGGTGATTGATTGCAGGCTTTCATCATGGCTCCACTTGTCACTGATACTTCCTGATCTCCACACACAGTAGAGCAAGGCAGATTAAACATCTGTTACGTGAGTGAGTGCTTATTGTTTTTAATCTGCCTTGCGCCACGGATTTAAGGAAGCTTTGTGACCTGGGACCATGCTCCAGTTCAACCCCACAACACTAGCTGCTGCTCTCTCCTGCAGCAGATCCACCACGCCAGTGTCAGGATCACACTTGTTCCACCACTGGCCAGCTGTTAAAGGAGAATTCCGGTGTGATATTGACCTAAAGTGTGTTGAAATATGATACCGAGTGTGAACGTATGTCTCATAGCTCATCTCGGCTTGTCCCCTGCACTTAGAAATGAACAAGTATGATAAGGGATCAGATTCCAAAAATAATTCTGTGGAAATGCATGAATTCCGGTTGCTCCCAGTAGCAGCAACTGGAATCCATGCATTTCCACTGAATTATTTTTGGAATCTGGTCCCTTATGATACCTGTTCATTCGTACTCGTCGCTCGACTTATCGTGACTAAATTCAAGATGGCGGTGAACGGTAAACTTCATGAAGGTACTGTCTGTATAAATCTTCTTTTGCCCGGACACGTCCTCTTTTTGAAACCTAAAAATGTGACCGGGCGGAATTTCAAAGTCGTCCGGGATTTTGTTTATTTTAGCTTCAAACGTGTTTACAGCGAATTTGCATTGCTCTCTCTTTTTTTTATTCATGTTTCATTCATGGATAGCCTATATATCTATGTCTTTCATTCACATACTAGTCACGCCCTCCCCCTACAGTTCGCTTTGCATTGAGTGGAAAGTGTAGGGTGTTGAGCCTGACCTTAGCTACCGTCATTGGTCGATTGTAATCTCAAACATTTAATTGGTCAGTCAGTCACCTCAATAGCGCAAACTTCCTTGTTTAGTGTAAGTTCACTGACGAATTAAAACGTAAATTTCCATGTTTTTGTCTCGGTCGATATCAACATGAAGCTGACTGCCTGACCTGCAAAGCAGGCACTTACAGAGGGAGAGCAGATAGCTAACAAACGTTCAGAAAAAGTCCTGTTGGCAAATTTGAGGAAAAGTCGGTAAAGGGGCTATTTCACTCAATTTGAGGGTGCTGAATTCAAATATTTTGTTTACCAAGTTCAATTTTGAGTTTTAAGCTTGCTAATTAGCATAATTAGCATAATTCACATACTTTTTGGTTTTGCCATCAGATATCATAGGAATTGCAAAAAATAAGGCATTAATATACTCTTTATGTATCAGATATGTTGTAGGACAGGACAGGAATTACCCCAATGACCCTCAAGTAGCAAATGAAAATAAGCTAAAATTAAAATATAAATTGAAATAATAGCTAAAATTCAGTATAACGTTTAGAAGCAAAATAGATTCCTTGATAACAAATTGGTAGAATAGTAGGTTACTGCTCATTTTTCTTTGTCACTAACTATTATGAACAGTTGTCAGTCTTTACAGAGGATTTACACTGTATTTTTTTTTTACTGTAAAGGCGACTTGCCTAGTTAAAACATCTCACTGGTGCTCTTTCCTATCATTCAAATTCCAGCCATGCAAAAAAATGGAAGAGTGTGCATATTTGAGGGTTGCTGAAGAGTGCTATGGAGATTGCATTATTTGCAAAAAAATTAGACAAGATTTCCTTTATAGTGCAACAAAATAAAAAAACATTCTCCAGTGCATCATTACTGCATATGATGCTGAAAGGGAAGTGGACCTAGGACAAATCCTCAGCTAACTGATTAATGTCCCTGTACTGTAGCTATTGCAGATAGCAATGGTTATTTGTGAAGTGGAAATAAGTCTATCCTCACTCAAGTGCTGTCTATAGCAATGTGGAATGTCCAGTAGTGATCACTGCAAAAACTGCTCATTCAACACTGATAATAGATGCTCAAGATCTCAAGATCTAGTTATGTCTTTAGGACACCCATCTGACTGCAGCACATTTAAGAAGTATGCAGGGGAGTTTGTAAGAAACTTTTGTATTGTTATTTGGTATTTGTTATGTGGTAGCAAATTATGTTGACTATCAAAGAAATAGACCTAATGTAGGAATGCACACAGATATTGCAACAGATACGCTCAGGCCAATCCAAACTTTTCTCATCTGTTGTTCCTCGTTGGTGGAACACACTGCCAGTTCCTACAAGGGCAGGCTCATCACTCTCCATTTTCAAAAAACTCCTGAAGACCCAGCTCTTTAGAGAACATCTCCTCTCATAGCACCACTTACAACAAGTCTTGCTGATCCTAGCACTTACCACCCGTCTTGAACTGACACTCAACTGTTTAAAAACAGCACTCACTGATTCACTTATTCTTACTGTACTCTACCGTTTTTAAATTGTCCTAAAATTGTTGAGAGAATTGCTTAACTTAACTGTTACCATGTTGTTAGTCGCTTTGGTTAAAAATGCGTCAGCCAAATGTAATGTAATGTAATGTAATAATGGTGTAGGCCTATCTGGGACTAGGGTAGCCTACATCAGATGGCCTAAAGATTAAGCTCTTTGGCATAGCATTAAGTGATTTGCATGCACGCCATGCAGTAATTTGAACACTGACCTTGATCTAGCCTACTTTGGCTATTTAAAGGTAATTTATTGCCAAAACATCACACAATATAAATGAGCTATAACAAACAATAAATGACTTAATCACACACAAACTACTATTTTACTGACTACAAAAATAATAATTATGTAGGAGGTTTAGAAGTTTAAAACCCAGAATTGACCAAAAGTGCACCAAATTCAACACAAATGACTCAATACACTTGGAGGAGGCCTACGTCCTTTCTTTTCCAGATATTTTAGGATTTGGATATTGTTTCAGTATCGAGTATCAAGATATTTATGGCAGGTATTTTATCATAATTTTGTCATAATTTTGGCATTTTTGTGACAACACTATGCCAGAGCCACTCTGTTTTCTAGATGTCAAGGATCGGAGGCTCTACCACCAACAAGTGATGCTGCTTAATGGCATATTAGAAGAGCACATTATCAATACAACACTCTAGTATGGAGGCAAGCACACATACCAAATCCAGTGTTACTAGAAGTAAAATGTTTTTTACTTGTCAGTTGTTGCTGACGGTAGATGCAGTTCTGCATTAAGCTTATTCCCGCTATCTAGGTTCATATGTACTGTAGGATATATTCTGAGTTGAAGGTTATCTGTGCAATTTGTTATTGTAATGAAATGCATCCACCACGAGAGACTCACTATGTTAGCAATAAAAATATGGTTGCGTTTTGATTAGAATTTCGAGTTTATTACATGTTAACTGTAATAATGTTGCCATTAAATATGTTAATAAACTATAGTATGGCTTCTTTAATGCTCAAACATGTATTTAGAGAACACTTTTATTTGGTTTTAGTGATTACTTTTGAAATCAACCAAATTTAGGGAAAAATAAGCAAAAATTATCGCTATTTTATGTTAAAATGCTGATTATGCGGCTTAGAACTCAGAATTGAGCTTGGTAAACAAAATATTCAGAATCAGCACCCTCAAATTAGGTAAGAAGGGTGGTTTACCAACTTTTCCTCAAATTTGCCGTCAGAAGTTCTCTTCTGTGAAACTGCTCTCCCGCTATTACATGTCGGTCGCAAATAAAGGTGCCAACGATCGACCTACAGGTAGGCTACACAATATTCAGCAAAGCATCGAACGGCAGCGAGGGGTGAGAGCTCATCAGCTAAAGTGACAGAGTTCGACCTTAACATTACGTCTCCAAAAACATTTTGATGGCACATCAACTCATAAAGATAGACTGTAAAAAATATAACATGACGAACACTTCTGTCATTGTCTGAGCGGCCTTCTCTGGACGATTGCCGACCTAGCAACTTTCTAGCTTTGGGTAGGAAACTGCACTTTGGTTATCCCTTTAAACTGCCTTTAAGGGATAGCCTGCACAGTGACAACAGCAGATGTCAATAATCCTCTATCTAGGCTACTGTAGCCTATATGCAGGTGAATTAAATATGTTGGCATAACATAAGGGTAGGCCTAGATGTAGGCCTAGATGTAGGCCTATTTCTTTACAAAAAAAGTATCCAATTATAATGGATTGAAAAGAGGTAGGCCTAATAATAGACCAGACATGATTGAATAGATATAAGAAAATAGACAACATATCAGTCCCCATCAACACAACTGTTTTCACAGGTCAGGATTATTAAGCTCTAAAACAGATTGTTCAAAATTATAGAGCTAGGCTACTGTAAAAGATTCAGTTTGTATTTTCAGATCAACACCTTGGATCAAATTTAGAGATATGCAAATATATCTTGCGCGATTGAAAACTTTCAAGTGTTCAAAATAGTCTTTTGAGGCAGTGTTTTTCTGTTAGCGTTGGGCAGGCCAATCAAGGTCATTATCATATCATTATATATCTACAGTATACGTAAATCATTATTAATTCTCCGCATGTGTGCATGCAGCCTACGCATGGTTTGAGTGTGTGTGTGAGGGAGAGAGCACAAGCTGGTAAACTGTTGCTAAATTTAGGCTACAATGACGCTAAGCATTGAAAAACAGATGCTAATTATGTGGGCAACATTCTCTAACAGCGATCAACTTGTCATTTTTTCTGTCAAACAAGTTGTGAATTTGTTGTAACATTAAAACAGGGGACGACTTACTCTGCGCTCAAAGTGATGTGATGAGCTCCAGCGGTTTCCACTGTACAACGAAACACTCTGAAGAATCATGTGAATGATTTTCATTGGTTGTTGCGTTCAATCTTACCCAGCTACAGAGGTGCTATTTTCTGATTGGCTATTATGGCCCCTTTCTTTTTTTCCTTTTTTATTTTTATTGGCTGGTAAGTGACAGGCTCGAGTCATGACTAAAGCAGGCACGGAGATGCGCTCATGAATGCCGTTTCCAGCGAGAGCAGCGCTAGAATTTTACTGGGACACTGGAGACTTTTACTAAGGCACGTGCCCCAGTGAATAAATTCTAGTGACGCCCCTGGTTCACACTCGGTATCATGTTTCAACACACTTTAGGTCAATATCACACCAGAATTCTCCTTTAAAGCGAAGCACTGAAGCTAAATGCTAAAAGCTAACATTGGAGCAGAAGCTAAAAGCTAACACCAAAGCTAACTCTGTGAACTGTGGAGGGAGAGAGGCCGTCTGCACCATCTGTATGCTCCTAGGGCCTTCGAAGGCTTGTTGCTTCAGATGGCCAGGCTGTCTCCATCACAAGCCCTCACAGGTCCGACAGATTGCTCACATCACTTTCTTATGAAAACACCCATTTAACTATGTATATGTGGGGTTTTTTTTAATTATATCTTTCTCATTTTTGCTGTTCCTCTGAGTGCCAATTAGCATTGTGTTGAAAAAAAAAACCTTTTTATAATGAGCCAGCAGCAGCATACGGCAAGAGGCGGGAAACATACGCTGTTGCGTCTGCCACACTGGCTGTCCGTACTACAGGCGTTCAGGCCTTGTGGAGGAGAGGAGGATGGCTGTCAGTCTGAATTTAGAGCTGTTATTTGTCCCCCTGGTTTCATGGGCAAATTGGCCATTTCTCTTCTCATTATCCCCACTAATTACAGTATGCTCGTTCTCCTCCGCAGCCGCAATCAACAATCAGCTGCAGTCACTCAGTCAGTTAATCCACTGGAGCAGCCCAGGTCTTAACCAGCAACGGGAATGATGGAGAGGGAGGCCTCCCTTACTACCACTGCCTACAGCCCAAGTGTAACAATGACTTTTAAGCTACTTTCTGTGAATGCTTACTCCCTTGTGGTTGTGTCCTTCAACTAAGAGCTTAACCCTACAGTCACACAGGCGACACAGGAGGGAAACAACTTCAGGTACTTGTCCCTGAGACTACGTTTACACGAAGCAGGGTATTTTCCTAAATAAATATCTGGCCATCTACGTCTGCAAATAAAACTGCATTTACACAAGACCGTTTTTAAAAAAAAAATGTGTTTACACGAACCCGTGTACATACATGCTGTCATGAGCACGCCAAACCTCAGTGGCAGTCTAACGATAAGCTCAAGCTCACATTAACCAATCAGAATCCTGAAAAGTTGCCCGAGCCACCGGAAATGGAAGTGTACTCTCTTCTTCGGATAGCAGCGGTAAAGCAAGTTGTTGTCGATACAGTAGGCCTACACATTCTTTTGTGCTCCTCCTCATAAAAGAGGAGCTGAATTTGCAAATGCAAACAGACAAAAAGGGTCTGCACCAACATAAACGCGATGGCTATTCTGAGCGCATCCATGATCACCTCAGCCCCAAAATGTGAAGCACGTGAGAACATGTAAATGTAAACATTGGTCGCACATTTGGTGTACTTCTGTCGCATACTGTGACGTTGGCTGCCCAAAACTCCGTTTGCCACAGTTTACAACCCAACGCATAAACGAAGTTTTAAAAAAAAATCACTTTGGCCAGAGTTTTTTTGGATAACCGTTTAACGGGGCGAATTCTCCGTTTGCGTCTAAATGAAAGGCTCAAACGTAGGGAAATGTCTTTGTTTATAAAAATACACATGCTCGTGTAAACGGGGTCTGAATGGGCGTTACTAGCTTGTAAACAAGGCTGTGCTTCAAGGGTAGTTGCTAATAGTGCCTACTTGTCACTAACTTCTTCAAAAAATAAGGGCACTAATCCATATTTCTTACTACTTTTATGCAGAAATACGGCCGTCTATGAGTTAGCTCCGCCATCTTGGATATTTTTTTCGAAATGAGTATCAAGCAATGCACTTCATGCTGTCTTCACTCATTTTGGCAGTTGCCATCACGTCACTGAGGATTTGCATAAAATGGACCTCTCATCTATTTTGGCTCCGCCTAGCTGGCGGCATAACGTTTACTTGTCTCTTGTCACTGTAAAATGTCAACTCTGATAGAAAAGGATTAGAGCCACACCTTTAATTGGCATTGCATGACCCTGTCATGTGGGTAGTGTGGTCTATATATACATACTTCCATCATGCCAGGGCATCTTTTGCTTGTCTGTGCCTCCAACTAAGACGACACAGTGCCGGTAGTCGGCTTCGGATTTGAGTCACGAGTCACTCAATCCGGCTGGGTCATTTAGGCACACAGTCGCACTGAGGAGATGCTAGCCACTGGTCCCTGTCAACCCAGCATATCTCCTCATCACCGACCCAAGGAGTGAGTAAGCATGACAGAGAGACAGGGGCATGGAACATGCAGGAGCAGCTCAGGATGGGGAAAGACAGCTCCATGCCATTGGCCCCTTGGCTTTTCCCCTTTCTATCATGCAGCCCTGCATTTTAAAAATAACCACAAAATACAACAATGCTACAAATGCACCAAATATGCTTGGTACTTTCAGTCCAAATTCACTCTGAAAAGAACACAATACCCTGGGCAGTTGCCCCCAGAAAGTCCTGAAAAATATAATTTGGTAGTGTTCAGTGTGCAGTTTAATTTTAATCATTGAGTCATACCACACATACACAGTGAGTCAGCAGAGGAAATAATTTAAAGTAGGTCTCGACACACCATCAACCCACCCAGCTAGAGAGGAAATACTCAGTGTTTCACTGTGAGGTCTACATTTTAATCAGATGTTTATAGGAGAAGCCATCTTGGCAGAGAAGCAGAGAGGTAAAACCTTAATTATTTGAATTCACCATGTACCTTCTGGATTCTTTACCGTGTGCAGGTGCTGAATTCTTTTTTGTAGAGAAAAACAAAACTGGCAGTTGTAACTTTATGTGTATATACTGTAGGATTGTCTTCTCACAGCTATGAAATCGTAAGATATAATGCCAGACAAGCACGAATGGCTTACCATCTGTGCATTTAAATACATCCATACACTCAGTGTATAAAGGATCTTCATCCTTTTAGCTCCAAAAAAAACCTACTGTCAGAAATGAGAGGGTGTCTTTTTTATCTTTTATCACTTTTGTCCGAGAAAGTGACACATCCGAGTCCCAAGGCGGCCACCTTTGTTGGCAGGCAGATCAGAGTAGACATCCACTGTGATCTGACACTGTGAGGTTACACACTGGGCATGTTACCAGCATGCATCCCCACAAGACTGAGCAGTGCAGACGGACCTGTCACAGACTCACAGGCACTGCCTGTTCAATCCACATGACCACTGAGCAAAGGCAAAGCTATGTGTGGTTAACATCAGACACATTGAAACAACATGTTCACTATATGTTACAATAACAGCATACCTCAGAGTATTTAACTACATATTAATGGCCTTTTAATCTGTTTTAATGAAAAATGTTTTAATGAAAAAATAAAATGGAATATAATGGAATATCATTGAAATTACAATCTGAGTCTGAGTGATGATGATTACAATGAGAAACAACAACACCAAAGTAAACAGATAAGAAACCCAGAGGTCACTTACGTTCATTGCAGTATCGACCAGCATATCCGGTTCTGGAGCAGTCGCAGTAGGGTTCTCCGTCGGCCATGGTGCAGCTGCCTCCGTTCTCACATGGGTTCTCTGTGCACAGGCCTTCCATCTCCAGCCGCACCTTGGCGCTGCCCAGACGCATGGGCACCTGGTTCCCATAGCTCAGGTCCGTAATAATCCCCTTGAACGGCGTCATCTCCTTGACGGCAGGCACGGTCAGCGCGGCAGGCCTGATGTCCTGCGGCACGCCGCCCACGTACAGGTCGCTGACGATCTTCATGAACTGCCGCTCGGGCCGCACCTCGTCGGCCTTACTCTCGCCGTCCAGTGCCAGGAGCGTGCGCAGGTTGTGGCGGCTGAGCGTGGCGAAGTGCCAGCGGCTGTCGTTGACCAGCTTGTCGGCGGTGATGGTGGTCTCGGCGCAGTCCACGCTGAAGCGCAGCTGCAGCCGCCCGTCGGCCACGTTCAGCAGCAGGAAGTCGCAGTAGCCGCCATCGTCGAAGTAGAGCACGAGGCCCTCGGACGCCCGCGTCTTGAACTGGAAGCTCAGGTCACTGCGCGTACTCGCGTCCCAGCGCAGGTAGCGCGCCCACTGGCCCTCGGAGCCGGGGAACTCCAGTGCAGAGCCCAGGTCCAGCTCCAGGCCCACGAGAGCGCAGAGCAGCAGGACCGCGCCGTGAGGAAAGCAGAGTGGATTCATTGTACTTGTCAGAAAACTTGTCAGAAACTATGAACTCCCGACGTGCGAAGGAACACTTTACATTAAAAGGGGTTTGACTGTAAGGTAAAGTGTGTTCAGTGTATTCCCCTCATCTGTGATTGGCTATTGGAAGATGAATCCTTCAAATCAATTCCAGCGTGGAAAGACAAAAGCTTGTAAAGACGTTAAGACCATTCACATGGCTAGATTTCCTCCCAATAAAATCCAGACTCTAAGAGCAGGGATTGAGTTGTATTCCCTCTGGGGTGAATGGGATTGAGGAGAGCACGGCTTTGTCTCGGGGTGCTCGCTTGACGTTAGAGTGGCTTGTCAGATGACATTCCTTTGAGGCGACTCACTGGGTTAAAATGCACAGCCTCCATATTGGATTTAGATCTGAAGTACTGCCCCATTGCATTCACCTTAGCCTCCAGAGGATGCAACTGCAACAAGGACAAAAGGGTGAAACTTTATTAGATATAGAGAAATATGTGCCGTCAATAGCCATGCAAATTAAGCACAAATGAATAAATATAGACTGAGTGCTGAATGAACAATATTTTAAGCCTTGGGAAGTCCACTCTGAGAATTGCTGATCTATGTTGAAACACTATTAAAGCACACATTGATATTATTAGCACAACTACTGTCGAGGGACTACTTACTACCACCACTGTTTGTAAATGCTAAACCAAAACACTTTTGCATTTAATGGTCTAACATGCAAATAAGAAGGATATTTGTGGGCATTGTGGGCATCAATGATCTAACCATTCCATCGAACCGCTTCTAACCAGCTACATTTTGCTACATTATCCCATGTACATTATCCCATTTTATAGTTCTCTGGAGATGTCGGACTTGGATACACAAAAATTTAATTCTATAGCAAATGTATAAATCTATACCATTATAACTTCAATAAACTGAGCATTATGAAATCATGAGCTTGGAAGCTATTTAGCATTCAATCTCATATTTATTTTATGCCAGTGTGTTCCTTTCAATGTTTGCCTATCACTATAAGGCTGCCTTGATGATTCAGATGGAAACCTTATACCACGTTTGCATACTCCTCCACCCACACGCCTGCCTATGCGTTTGGTTTGCCAGTGAGTTCTCCCAGACAATGGCACAGCCAATACGGCCAGTTCCAACACGGTGGAACACAATAGCCCCCTGAACCACCTGCCCTGAATACTTAATACCACCTGGGCAGGGGAGCTGTTGTATTGGGTTCAGGTAACTGATACCCTGCCACTAATGCATCGAGTGCATTTCTGACAACAACAAGCCTGCCCATGTTTTTATTTTATTTTGCTCTCTCTCTCAATCTCTCTCTCTCTCTCTCTCAATTTCTCTCTCTGTTACTCTCATTTTGTCTCTCTGTGGTTAGAGGGGCCCTTTCAGAAAAAAAAAAGAAGATGAATGGAGCTGAAAGGAGCCAGCAATGACCCCAGCTGCTGGCCGAGGTACGAGGCAGGCAGGCAGGCCACGCTCTCCCCCTGACATGAGTTCCTGCTGGGCCTCCACCCCTGAATCCAATAAAACCAACGTCCTGAAACACAATACTATCTCCAGCTCCAAATGACAACCGGCATCAGTCCACTGGCAATCAACAGAGGGGTGGGGTGGGGTGGGGTGGGGTGTGGTGGTGGGTAGGATTTATTACATGCATAAGACGGCCGCATCGGGTGACAACTAATAAGGAGCCAATAAACTGGACTGGAACGGACACACTGCCACTGGTCCTCCTATCAAGCATTAGCTGGACAAGAAAAGGACCAAACCACTCAACATTTCCACCTAATAAAATCCTCCTTATTAGGTCTTGAGGAGATATTTTAAATTATACACTCAAAAGCAAAGAAAGGCCCCAAGACCAGTGAGTAATTTTAACTGATCGTTTGGTCCTTAGATGTTTAACTTCTCCCCATTAAGCTTTGATGAAGGTCATGAGTATGTGAGTATTCTCTGTCTTTAGAGTTCTGTTTTTTTTTTTTTTTGCATTGATCTCCAATACCTCAAGGAGTGTGAGGAAAGGCCACAGTTGTTATTTTGTCAAAAACAACAACCTGAAAATGGTTTACTGATGGATAGGAATGCTTGAGTGAATGCAATACAGAGTGAACACAGATGAAAATAAAACTGGAGAGGCCATTATTCACACCAAGGTGTGCGCCTTGTGAGCAGCCTTGTTGGTAGCCCAAGGAAGAACAGCAGAGTGAGGCCCAGAGCAGGGTATAGCTGCTGCAGCAGCTGTATGTGGAGACTAGAGCCTCTACATCATGTCTGTCACACCAGCTGTGGGTCTGGCCATGTTTGCAGAACACTGCCTTAAGCCTGATGGGCTTAGCACACAGTGCAGCACAGCACAGCACACAGAGCTAACACAACTGGTCATCTTCCAAAGGCACAGGGAGAGTTGAATTTGGAGAATTAAAAAATGGGGTCAGTTGTGGCTAGATTGGTGAAGAAAACGTAAGCCTAATTTTATTTGTTAGTGATGCTATTGTTGATTGTTATTATTTTGGTAATTAGTAGTGGGGGTCTTTTTAAGAACAAGGCATATCTCGAAAAAGGCAAAACAAATTTGCTCCTTCACAAAATGTAGGCCATTTGAAATTCAAACAGAGGGAAATTTAAATAGGTTGGTCTAAATTATTCCACTGGTATTATTTCGGTTGATTTATTGAAAGCGGCTTTTATCATGTGCAGATATCACCCACTCCAGAGCACATCCTGAGCCCTGCTGGCTCCTTCACCACTGTTCGGGCTCAGTCAAATTCCACCGGGAGCGGATTTTTTTCCCTCATCGAAGAGGACAGTTGAATTTGACATCAAATCATGCCACGCATTGCTTGACATGCATTTGATCAGAGAATTACAACGAGGCTGAGGCTGTCTGTTTTACTCCTAAATGTTGACTTCTAAGCCATAAGCCCACAGCATATTAAAATATAAAGACCGACATTTTCAGAGCCAAAACAAAGATTTGAGGTCAAGTCAAATATAGACATTTTATGAAAACCTGGCACGTTTGATTTAATGTAGTTATATGTAAATATACATTTTAAAACTACAACACTGACGTGTGTTCACAGACAGTTTAGCTTTACCCATGTGCAGCTCAGTGGAATCACAGATTCAGGACGCAAATCCTCAGTACTCATACATTTATATATTCGACGTTAGTATTTAAATGAACGAAATAATTAACACTCAAAATTACTAGGTTAATGGCCAGTTCGTTGTATTAATTTTTAACGAGACCTCTCTCTCACGCACGCACGCTGGCTGAGGAGAGAAGTCCTGTACGCTACGCATCCTCGGAATGTCCTCTACAATGATGTATTACTGTGAGATTCCAGATCCCGAAGCGAAAGTCCCCATTTCTGGCAGCTTTTGAAAGAGTTCTTCACTCCCCCGGTAAAATGTATGCATTTATTGTCATGAAACACCACATTAAAACTTCTTTACGTATCTCTGTTAACATTAAATATTTAGCAACATCGGAAACAAGAAACAAGGCTTGCCGTGTTTGGCAAGATGGACGGAGTATCATAAAGCTCGCTTTAAGCTCTAAGGATTAAAACAACCTTTTTTGCCTTGCAAACCCAAAATATGAGCATCTTTCTGTAAACACACAGAAGTGTGGTGCCAACCTTGACTACCTTGCGACACACTTGACCAAACTGCATTCATCGAAATAACAGTAGCAATCACACACATAATTGAAATTATCTTTAAACACAAAAATTGAAAGAAAACATGCCTACCAATTTTACGACATGGAAGATACAATAATGTTAATCCGACCTCTAAAATCCATACGACGAAAGCGAGAGAGATTGTTTGTAGATCCACCAGATGCAAGTTGGCGAGTGATGCTGGGGTGATGCGAAGGTTAGAGCCAGCGAGGCGGGCTGTTCAGCGGCGCTTCTGCAAGCCTGCGTGCGTTCCCGAACATCTCCAAGCGCACTTCGCTCCGCGCGACTGATGGCCTATCACCAGATTCTCACTCACGAGCTCCGCCGTTCCGCCCACTACTTAGTCCCAAACACGCCATTTAAAGGCATAGAGAGAGTAGACAAATTGGACTCCTACGGGCACTTCATCTTAATGTCATTGCCTCAAATCTCCCTTTATATCCCCCAAATAAACTGTCCCGAATCTCTTTTATGTACCACTAACG
>NC_055962.1:22933835-22941335 GCF_018492685.1 Alosa sapidissima | reverse complement strand
GGGTTCCAGCAGCCCTGGCCTTATCTGCTCTCTGCCACCCTTTTCCCTGTCCTCTCTGACAGGCTGGGAGCTGGCACATCGCTGGGCAGTGGGCACACTGAAGGTGTCACCGAGTGCCCGAAACGTTCCCGACATCACCGGGAGCAGACCAGCATGTCCCTCACTGCCCATCCTGACAGCCTGCTCTCACCTGGTGTGGCGGCCTTTCATACACATGCACACACACACACACACACACACACACACACACACACACACACGCATGTACACGCACACACACACACGCACACACATGGCAAAAGTACACACTTTACATATGCAATTAAAAGTAACAAACTACAGGCTCTGAAATGCAAAGTATGAGAGCAAAAACCATCTTAGCCTTTTTTGAAGGACTATTATGCTAGTGACCGGCAGAGGTTTCGTTTTCCCAACATTTTGATGATATGCCGGTCAAATATCCTACTATCCCTTCTTAATTACAGTTTTTTTCAACTGCTTACACACTAAATCTTTGCTTGTCACACAATTTTCTAAACATGTCCTCTAAACATCATAACCCAACACCAAATCTGCAAAACCATACACTAATTCTCAGTGTTTGACTCAGTTTTCAATTGACTAAAACACATTTTGCAAAACACCACACTCAATTATCTACCTAACACACAAAAATCTAACAGGAAGTAACTTGATTTCGTTCTTCAAACACAACCCATCAAAAGGCCACACTAAATCACCAGTGCTTCACTCTTTCTCTTCACATGTGTAAACACTCTTTACTTTACTGAACACCATCCAATCATTGCCTTAGTATAGGTCTATGAATAAAAGTCAAAGTCAAAGTCAAAGTCAGCTTTACAGTTTTTTTCAACTGCTTACACACAAAATCTTTTCTCGTCACACAATTTTCTAAACATGTCATCCAAACATCATAACCTCACACCAAATCTGCAAAACCATACACTAATTCTCAATGTTTGACTCAGTTTTCAATGTACTAAAACACATTTTGCAAAACACCACACTCAATTTTCTACTTAACACACAAAAATCTAACAGGAAGTAACTTGATTTAGTTTTTCAAACACAACCTATCAAAATGCCACACTAAATCACCAGTGCTTCACTCCCACTCGTCACATGTGCAAACACTCATCACTTTATTGAACACCAACGAATCATTGGTTTAGTATAGGCCTATAAATAGGTCAAATGTCAAGATGTCTGTTTTGAACAATGGATGACAACGCAGAAAGAGCCAGGAGAGGTGGAGGTACAGGCAGAGGACGAGCACGAGGTGTTCGGGTTCGAGGAGGAGGAGTTGGAAGAGGAGGAAGGGGAGGAAGAGGACGAGCTGGACGAGTTGGACATGGAAGAGGACGAGGGCAAAGAAGGGAAATAAGGAGAGCCGTCTCAGATGAGATTAGGGCTACATTGATTGATCATGTGATCAACCATGGGTTGACCATGAGGGATGCTGGACTGAGGGTCCAGCCAAATGTAAATCGATTTACGGTGGCAGGCATTATCCGAACATATCGAAATGAGAACAGGTATGCAACGACTGTATCTACAGTAATATACTGTACACATAATAGTTATTTCAGCACAACTGAAAAATGCATACAATAGTAGTTCTTACTGTACTGTATCATGTTACTGTACTGCATTTCATGAATCATGAATGGCCAGTGTGGTGTGTTACAGTATCATATACTATGGTACAGCTTACTGCAGGAAGACATTTTTGACTATATGACATAGCACACATTCACTATGTTTATGAATCTTCTACAGAGTGGAAAGGCAAAGGAATCGTGGAGGGCGAGGGTGCAAATTCACCGACGAGCAAGAGACCGAAATCATAAATATGGTTCTGGCAAATAATGTGATTAGAATCCATCAGATCCAACACCATATTATAAATGATGCAACTGTTTTCAATAACATTGTTACAGTAAGCTTGTCCACAATTCATCGTGTCCTCCAGAAGAATCAGTTGCGCATGAAACAGCTATACAGGGTCCCATTTGAAAGGAACTGCGACCGAGTGAAGAACCTACGTCATGACTTTGTGGATGTATGTATGCAAAACCACTTCCAGTACATTTAGAATTGCACCTACCGAGCCAAATTACATGTAGTGTCTTGGTTTTTGCACATGTGTGTGTCTATATATCTGTATATATACTTTTGTCTCTTACAGAGAATTTTGGAGATGGATGCAGATGGAGATGTCCTCCATGAATATATATATATAGATGAGGTGGGCTTCAACTTGACAAAAACTAGAAGAAGGGGGAGAAATATCATTGGACAAAGGGCCATTTTGAATGTCCCTGGGCAACGTGGGGGAAACATTACAATGTGTGCTGCCATCACAAATAATGGTGTCCTGCATCACCATGCAACACTTGGCCCCTACAACACTGCTCACATCATAACTTTTCTGGATGCAATTCATCGCATACTTGTTCCAGGTCAGCAGAATCAAGATCAGCAAAGATTTGTGGTCATATGGGACAATGTCAGCTTTCATCGGGCCCATCTGGTCCAGAACTGGTTTGTCACCCATCCTCATTTCTCTGTTCTGTACCTGCCTCCTTATTCTCCATTTCTCAATCCAATTGAGGAATTTTTCTCCACATGGCGCTGGCGAGTATATGATCGTCGTCCCTATGCCCGCATTCCACTTCTCCAGGCAATGGAGGAAGCATGTGGCGACATTGACGCTGTCTCTATTCAAGGATGGATGCGCCATGCAAGAAGGTTCTTTCCTCGGTGTTTAGCGAGAGAGAACATAGCATGCGACGTGGACGAAGTATTGTGGCCAGACCCAGCCCGGAGGAGAGATGAAGCCTAGACACACACCCAACCCCCCAACTCCTACCCTCTGCCCAAGCAACACACACACACACACACACACACACAAATACAGTAATAATTTTGTTTACAGTATAAGTATTTGTTTGAAATCAGCTTTTTCCTGGATGTGTTTGGTTTCTGTCCAACTACATGTGGTAGTTGGATTTGTTTTATGTGCTGTACAAATATTGTATTCAATGCAGCAAATGATTTGGAAAAAATAAATATTTTTGGTTTCAATTCTGCTTATGTGTGTTGTGAGTATATTTCACCTTTTCTCTGCAGTTTTATATAGAAATAAACATAGAATTCCATGAAAGACAGAAGTGCTTTAGGTTTTGAACAACAGTGTGTACATGATGTATCCAAAATGTCATATTATGACAAAAGTGTTTGTAATGTGAGGCGAATGTTTGCTTTAAACATGTGTTTTTGACATTTTGAATGTTGTGTGTCATTTTGCTGGAGATTTGAGGCATTTAGCATTTTGTGTGAGCAATTGTTGATTTTGTGTGTGGAGTTTTGAGAAATAGACACAGAGTTTTGAAAACGTGTGTAAACAATTGTAAAAAACTGTATTGTCAATTTCTTCACATGTTCCAGACATACAAAGAGATCGAAATTACGTTTCTCACTATCCCGCGGAATAGATATACTCTCTCTCTATATATATATACAGTATATATAGGTATGGACCCTTTCAATCTGCTCCTAGAGGATTTCCGGTTGAAATATTCAGAACCAATGCAGATACTTTGAAAATTACAGTAATCGGACACAACCCCCCCCCCCCCCCCCCCCCACACACACACACACACACACACACACACACACACAGACACACGCACACACACTTGTCTTTGGAAAAAAAACAAAATCAGTGTTTTCAAAACTCCATGTACATCTGGTGGTCACTGTATTCTTCTTTGCTTTTTTTCTTGTTTGCTGTAAAATACTGTATTCGCAACAGCAAATTATTTATGAAAAATCACTATTTTTGGTTTCAATATTGCTTGCATTTTTACTGTGTATTTCAACTTCTCTTTGTTGATACCGTAACTTTCACTCTTGTATGGAAATACATATAAAAAGCCTAAGACAGAAGAGCTTTAGCTTTTGAGCAACAGTGTGTACATGATGTATCCAAAATGTCATATTATGACAAAAGTGTTTGTAATGTGAGGCGAATGTTTGCTTTAAAGATGTGTTTTTGACATTTTGAATGTTGTGTGTCATTTTGCTGGAGATTTGAGGCATTTTGCATTTTGTGTGAGCAATTGTGGGTTTTGTGTGTGGAGTTTTGAAAAATAGACACAGAGTTTTGAAAACGTGTGTAAACAATTGTAAAAAACTGTAGTCAAATTTAGGAAAACTGGAGACAGGCTATGTAGCTTAAGGAATGACATGATCAGGCTGTATATAATGCAACATGTTCATTAGCCCAACTTAAACATGCCTAACAAGATCTAGCCAGTATCTTTTCATGGACCGCAAGAGTTACCTCCAGTGGTGACTGTTTAACTTACACAGATGCCCACACACAAGAATGAGCGCTCACACCACTACCCCTAATGATATGCCTCTTTATTTGATAACAATAAATTAAGAAATGTTTCCTATTCTGGGAAATGTTTAGTTATTTTTTCTTTCGGCCGCGGTTCAATGATACCGTTGAATTGTGGCAGAAATTATCCGCGGACCAGTAATCGCCTCGTCGAGGAGGCCCTAACCCTGCAGATCATAGACAGAGAATTCATAGGCCTACTGTATGCTTTCTCCGTGTACACTGGACTTTGCATGTCCAGTGTACACGGAGAATGACAGTGTCTTGGAGCGAACGCAACCCCTGCAACTCCACTTCCAATGTCACTGATTCCGACAGATACGCCCGACACTTCTGCTTTTTATCTGGTGGTGGTGGAGTTGACCGGACATCTGAGGCTTCCAATTTATCATCATCCATCGCGTCTGGCCTCTGAAAAAACTTTTAAGGCTCTGCCTGGGCCTGTCCATGTTTGAACCGCCTCACTCATTTGTTCGTTGTTTAACATGGACGTTTTAAGCGTGCGCTTCCTATTTGAAATGCAGCAGGCTATGCGTGTTGTTTAATAGCTTACTTTTCAAATGGTAGAGCCTGTTCATTTAAAAACATAGCCAGAGGACGTATAATATAGGCTTAGGCCTACATATTAAGGCTTATTCTCAAATTCAGATTGCGTTAGGGGACGGGATTATTAGCCAATTTCAATCGGACAATTTGACCGGAGAGATTTAATTTTGTCGGACATTTCATTTTTTTTCCGGCCAATGTCCGGTAATTACCGGACAACGGAAACCCTGACACACACACACACACACAGCCTCCGGCCCAGTATCCTCAGAGAGTTTGGGGAGCTTCTAATAAGGGTGTGTGTGTGTGTGTGCATGTCCCTGCTGAAGACCAAGCGTGGTCAGTGGCCCTGGCTTACGACACAGCAGAGCAACCGCGCACAGGGACACTGAGCTTTCATTTCATCTACATCTTTAGAGGAAGTAGGCTAATCACCACCCTGAGGGAGTTTTGACTCTTGCCAAGGGGGCTGGCAAGAGGTTCTGCGGAGACACCTTTAACACTTTGCCCATACCTCACCAGATGAAGCTCCTCTCTGCCCCTCATCGTTCAAGAACCAGTCAAAAGCACTCCGGTGTCTAGATAGCGCTTATTTTTAGAGTGGAGACATTTTTTCTCGCCACAGACGGCTGATGCAGCGGCATGCCATTCTTAGCTCTCTGAACATAATTGTTTTTCCAAATGCCATGCTGTGAGTCTGAAGTGGAATGCTTGGCAAAGCAAAAAAAGAAGTCTCAGGCGATGGCACTTGCATATGAGCTCCAATGAAGAGGGAAATTAGATTCAAGCGCGCCAACTTCTGTCGGGAATGTCACACTGTTTTTGCGTCTGCACGCACGCATGTATGTGTGTGTGTGTGTGTGTGTGTGCGTGCAAGTCTGCCTGACTGTGAGAGCACAAGTTCACCAGACGGAGAGATAAAGAGACTAAGACAGAGAGAAGGAAAGAAGAGAGTGAAGAAGAGAGTGGAAGAAAGAGACCTTCAGGGACAGACATGCAGAGAAGTGGGTTGGGTGTGAGGGGGTGCTGGGGGCAGGTTCACCGTGGTAACCAACCAGTCAGGGTTGTACACTCTTAAAATGAATGTGTTGAAAACAACACAACTTGCGTTGTTTTAAACACATCGCTATGTCCATATAGGGACAACACAGATTGTGTTGTTTCCAAACACATTGCTTTGGTTATTCGTTTCAAGAGTGTACACAGTTTGTGTTGAAAAGAACACAACTTGCATTGTTTTTAACACATCTCTGTTTTGAGATAGGGACAACAGAGTTTGTGTTGTTTCCAACAAGCTCAGACTGCCATTAAAAGAAGTGGATACAGCGGACGCAAAAACTCTTTTTCTTTACCACCGCGCCACTTGCTGTGTCAGTACACCCCCCATTCCCCCAAACCTCCACCCTCCAACGTAATTGTTTTTAAAAGCAGATTCATTACCGCGGTTAATCGCCATGCCAACAATGGAGGGAGGGGGAGCCTGTTTCCTGGGAGCTGGCCAGAGTGTTCTGAGGGAAGTTATAAATCTGGGCAGGCACGTTAGACAGCCAGAGATTCGGAGCCGCGTTGTTCGGTTGTTCTCCATCAAAGTCCGCTGGAATGAGTCGCTCACAGGCTTGTCAGGGTAATAGATATGGCCGCTTGTTGTTTTTTTTTTTTTAGAGGAGGAGGAGGAGGAGGGGGAGGATGAGGAAGGTGGGGATAGATGGAGGAGAAGAGAAGAGAACAGAGAAACTGAAGCCTGAAGGATTCTGATGAAAGGCGGGGGGAGAGAGGGAGAGATTGGAAATAAAACCGCAAAGACAAAAAAATAATGAATAAAGAAAAACAGGGGGGAAAAAGAGTATGCTCAGGTCAGAAACGTTTCACCTTCCCGAAGAATTGAGAACTGCATACTAATTTGTCTGCCCGTCTAACACCAGCCCCCAAAAATAAATGAACATCACACCTCTGCTTGTGGATCACAACACACCATAACCATTAAGCCAACCATACAACTCTCATACAACTCTCTCTCTCACACACACACACACACACACACACACACACACACACAGCAGTGGAGTGGAGTAACAAGCTCTAAATCTCACACTCTCAGCTGTACCCAGGGGCAGTCTTTGTGCCTCTCTGTGCCTGGCCTGGTCTAGAGGCAGGCTGAAAGCGGCTCCCTGCTCACTCCATCAGGGGCTGTTGCTGCTGCTGCTGCTCATGTTTCTCATTCCTATTCAGTCTGTCTCGCCTCTCCCCCTTCCCTGAACCATCCCTCACGTCTCCATTGTAATGGCGTACCCAGCAGTCACTGCAAACCTGCTCAGGCACTCGCATTATTACCGTGTTGGGATGACAAATGATTTTTCGATACAACAGCGACTCTGCGTGTGTGTGTGTGTGTGTGTGTGTGTATATATGTGGTGTGTGTATGAGAGAGAGAGAGAGAGAGAGAGATGGAGAGAGAGGGGGAAGCAAAGGCACTGTTCAAAGGCAGCTAATGTTTTGCTTTCAGGTTTGGTGAATCAAATGAG
>NC_055962.1:22913835-22928835 GCF_018492685.1 Alosa sapidissima | reverse complement strand
TTCTGATGAGCATCTGTTATGTCGACCAGTCATAAACACTAGGTCTGATTCAAGACTCTTTTCCTCAGTGGTTCCATGCTGGTGGTATGAGTTGCCCAGTGCTCTCCGTTCCTGTGGTAGTTTTGGGTCGTTTAAGAGGGGTCTAAAGACATTCCTGTTCAACATGCACTTAGTTCTTTAAGCGCTTCTTATGCGTTATGGTTTGTATAATATTGTTTTATTTCCATTAGGCTGTTGCTTAATTTGACATTATTGTTTATTATTGATATTCTCCTTAATGTAGTCTTTCCATGTCATTGTTTTTTATATTATTAATTGAATGGATACTATTGTTTATTATTGCTTTTCTCCTCATTTTCATTGCTTATTTTATTAGGCTATTTATTGAATTGACATTGTGGTTTATTATTGCTATTCTCCTTATTATAGTTTGACCAACATTCTAATCTGTTCCCTGTTATATTTTAAATATTATGTTGTTTTTTTGTATTTGTGTGTCGCTTTGGACAAAGGCGTCTGCAAAGTCCCATAACCATAACCATAACCATAACAAGCATCCACCCGCAGCCCTACATGCAGAATTCTGACAATCAATTCTAAAAGTTCAATCAAAAACACACAACAATGCATGTAGGGCCGAGTTAGGCCGTTTTCCATTGGCCTTACCTATTCAAAAAAGATCTTATAAATTCTGGATGCACCTGAACAGCAGTCCCAAGAACTCCCTCCACTTTGAGGCACTGAAAACCCAGGAGCTGAACCCTGAAAAGAGTCCTCTGAGCCAGCTAGTACTGAAGTTAACTAACTCAATAACAACAATTGATAAACAAGCTCAATCCATCTCTGCTTCCCAAACATTAATTAGAGTCAACAAAATAATGAATCAAGGAAAAGAAGATTATTTATAGCATTGGACAAACCAAATTACCAACCAAAGTAGAATGAATCCCTATCTGATCCTAAAAAGAGAATATGAATTGGCTGAATATCTCTTCTCTGTTAGAGATATGAAGCAGAGGCGTTTCCTGACCAAGTACAGGCTCAGTGACCACAAGTAGTAGAAACAGGCAGACACAGAAAAACCTGGTTGCCAAGAGAACAAAGAATATGTGGTCACTGTCAGGCAGAGAAGGTTGTGACAGAGGAGCACTTTCTTCTTCACTGCGAAAGACAATTTAAGACAGACCTTTTTCACTAACATCAAAAAAGTCATATCAAATTTTGTAGACATTGGAGACAATGATGTAATGGCCATACTTCTTAATGAAGGGCCCTCTGCTCTTGCACACACACACACACACACACCCACACATACACACAAAGAGATGCACACAGGCACACACACACACACACACGCACACACACACACGCACACACGCACACACACACATGCACACACACACACAAACACACACACACACACACACACACACACACACACACACACACACACACACACACACACTGTCACACTGATACAGATACATACACTCACCGTTTCTTTATTCTTTTGTGATTCCACTGTGTTATCTATAACACTAGCTTTGGCAACACTGTACCCAAACAGTCATGCTAATAAAGCATGACAGGGAGAGGTACAGTTAGAGCACAGAGACTCAGATGATTTGCCTGCACAAGAGGCCAACGGGAGACAGCATTGCAACGCCCTACATACCACAGGACCTTCCAGGAAGCGCTGCTGCTGCTGCTGCTTGCAAAAACAAACAGCATCAGCATCATATTTGTGCAGCTCTCCCCACAGTGCACAAAATCTCACCCAATAAGGAGCAAGAAGCGCTAATCATTTAAATTTAGCTCTTTTTTCAGTTCCTTTCCTTGTGTGTTGTTCTTGCACATGGCAGCCAGAGAGAGGGAGAGAGAGAGAGAGAGAGAGAGAGAGAGAGAGAAATAGCAATCCGCCATGAGTCTCCGCCACTCGTTTCATCCCGAGCTGTGGTGGTGGCTCATCTTCTCCTCTCCTATCTCTCCCCTACTCCCCAGCTGGCATCTAAGGGCCAACTTTTCTCTGGCAGTGCAGGGGGAAAAAGAGAGGCCGCCGCCAGCAATATAAGTGAGCGCCGGCCTCCTGACATTATGAGGGTAAGTACAAAGGAAGCAGTGATTCGGGCTAAGCTCTGGACTAATATGGGAATGCGAGCATGAAAGACATTTCTAATCTGCTAATGCAAAAATCACATTAACTTCTTTAATTTATTTTTTGCCACACTGGAGCTGGGATGAGATGGGGACCACTGTGAGGACTTCCTCGTTCTCCCTTTTTTTCCAAATGAGTGGTGAGGAAGAGGAAGAGGAAGAGGAAGCTTCTCTGAGAGAAGTGTGGAGAGGCTGTGTTTTTTTTCCCCCCTGAGTGTTGTTGGCTTCTGCTGACAGGTTTTTTTTTGAGAGAGAGTGAGTCTGTAATATGCTGTTGCGGCACCCGATAACCCCCACCCTAACAATAAAGTGCAGCTTGATCAAGCTGCTGGAATGTTTAGTTAACAGGCCCAACGAGCTAAATGTATATTTGATCTGCACTCTCGCAGGGGAATTGGATTGCAGCCTGTACAAATAAATTCAATTCCATCCAAAACACTCTACTGTGTGTGTGTGTGTGTGTGTGTGTGTGTGTGTGTGTGTGTGTGTGTGTGTGTGTGTGTGTGTGTGTGTGTCTGTTTGTGTGTTTCTGTGGGTTTTCTTACCTCCATTTGTATGTGACTGTGTGTATAGGTGTTAATGTATGTGTACAGTATGTATCTCTGTATGTGTAAGTTACAATTTTGCTATTTGTGTTCTCAAATGTGTTATGTTTTCTATTCTATTTGACATATTGTAGAGTGTGTGGCATCATGTGGAATTTATACAACTGAGCACATACCCTCACAACCTTATGAATCCACAGCCTCCATGGTGAGGAGAAATGAATGCCTTTTTATTGTGTCTGTGGGACACAGTGGGACATACTTGGCATAGAAAAGACCACCATAAAAATGTTTTAGCTCTGTGTGTGTGTGTGTGTTGTGTGTGTGTGTGTGTGTGTGTGTGTGTGTGTGTGTGTGTGTGTGTGCGTGCTCATATGTGTGTGTTTGCGTGAAAGAGAGGGCCACATCCCATTTTTAACAAGGTACAGATCAATAAAGGATAAACACTGAGAAACAGAGAGGGGTGAGGTGTGGAATGGAATAAAGGGAACATGTGGTCTCAGGAAGATAACACCAGAGAATGGGGAAGAGGGGATCGAGAGAGAGAGAGAGAGAGAGAGAGAGAGAGAGAGAGGAGGCTATATTAAAAGAGTGACTGTGAAAAGAGGTGGGAAATATGATTGAGGTGGAACAAAATTGGAGTGACAGACAGAGAGTGAGGTGAAGGAAGAAGCCAGAAATACAAAAAGACAAGTGAGGAAGGAGAGAAAGATAGACAGAAACCGTGTAGTTATGAGACAGTGTGAGAGAGCAGGAGACAGTGTGAGAGAGCAGGAGACAGTGGGAGAGAGGGAAACGGTGTGTGAGCACAAGAAAGAGAGATGGACCAAGAGAGTGATGAGGAGAGAGAGAATGTGAATTGAATGGAGAGAGAGATACTAAGAAAGGGAGAGAGAAGCTAACTGAGCGTAAGAAGGAAAGAGAGACCAACTGTGAGAAAAAGAGAGAACAAGACAGACTGAGAAAGACACACAGGGAAGGGAGAGAGAGAGAGAGAGAGAGAGAGAGTTCCATCTCTCCTGGCTCCTCCAGATCTCTGATTACCACTCTACACACACTCTCAGCCGTCTGTCTCCTCTGGGCCAGAGCAGGAGGTCATTAGGACTGCTTTAGCTGCACTAACGGCTGCATCAGGAGCATGCACACACACACACACACACACACACACACACACACACACACACACACACACACACACACACACACACATACATACACTAACGGCTGCATCAGGAGCACGCACACACACACACACACACACACACACACACACACACACGCACGCACACACATAACGGCTGCATCAAGAGCATGCACACATACACACAGAAACACACACAGACACACACACATGCGCGAACGGCTGCATCAGGAGCACACACACACATACACTAACGGCTGCATCAGGAGTACAACACACACACACACACAAACACACACACACACACACACACATACATACACACACACACATACATACACTAACGGCTGCATCAGGAGCACGCACACACACACACACACACACACACACACACACACACACACACACACACACACACGCACACACATAACGGCTGCATCAAGAGCATGCACACATACACACAGAAACACACACAGACACACACACATGCGCAAACGGCTGCATCAGGAGCACACACACACATACACTAACGGCTGCATCAGGAGTACAACACACACACACACACACACACACACACACACACACACTAATGGCTGCATCAGAAATACACACACACACACACACACACACACACACTAATGGCTGCATCAGGAGCACACACACAAACACACACACACTAATGGCTGCATCAGGAGCACACACACACACACACACACACACACATATAGCAGAGCTATATCCTCACACCTGTCAACACACGTATACATGTAGGCACAGAAACACACATGTAAATGCACAAATGTATACAAATATACTCACATACACACATGTAAATGCACAAATGTATACAAATATACTCACATACACACATGTAAATGCACAAATGTATACAAATATACTCACATACACACATGTAAATGTATACAAACATACTCACATACACACATGTAAATGTCAGCAAGATGTCAGCAAAGCACAGCTTGAACCATTAGTGCTGCACTCATAACACCAGACCTTCAGAGATTCCACAGTGCACAGGGACAAAGACAACCAGCAGCTGGCAGCTGTTATCCTTCACTAACATTATATCTGCGTAATCCTACTGTTGTCCTTCACTAACATTACCTCTGCGTAATCCTACTGTTATTCTTCACTAACATTACAGTACCTCTGTGTAATCCTACTGTTGTCCTTCACTAACATTACCTCTGCGTAATCCTACTGTTATTCTTCACTAACATTACCTCTGCGTAATCCTACTGTAGCCCTTCACTAACATTACCTCTGCATAATCCTACTGTTGTCCTTCACTAATATTACCTCTGCATAATCCTACTGTTGTCCTTCACTAACATTACCTCTGCATAATCCTACTGTTGTCCTTCACCAACATTACCTCTGCATAATCCACTAACATTACCTCTGTGTCATCCTGCTGTTGTCCCTCACTAACATTACCTCTGCGTAATCCTACTGTTATTCTTCACTAACATTACCTCTGCGTAATCCTACTGTAGCTGTCTACTGGGACAACTGTCCTACTGTATGACATCACAACCCACCATGATGTTGATGTATGGGCATTAGTAGCTAGCCTGGCTAGCGCCACCACTTCTCAATGAGACGTGGTCTGGGAACCAAACGTTCATTTTCTCGTATTTGAAAAAAATGCCCAGATCCGTTTATTGGGTGCCACGGATGTCTATCAAATGCGTCTGTGCATAGCTCATCATCGTCTTGCTTTCCCCCCTGTTCTGTGATTGGTTCCCTATCTCAGGCGAAAATTTGCTCCATGGTCTCCAGGCTGCCTAGTAGCAGAGCTGAGAGAGACTAACGTAAATAAAATGAACATCAATACAAATTCAATTATTCATGTATGTAAAGACATGATGCATATTATGTAGTGCAACATATTGTAACGATTTGATAGCGACACACACTGTTGTCCAATCAAAAGGTTTATTAGCTGAGAACGAGAGCAGAGACACAGACATACCAAGCCACCATTACATAGGAAACACAAGGGAAGTCAATAAAACAAGCACGATACACGAACAGGGTAGTCACATACAATACACCGAGTAAAATACATGAGGTACAACGTAAAGAAAGACTTCACAAGCTAACACATACATGACATGGTAAACGCAATTACACTCACTAAACCCGACATTACACAAACCAGCATTCAGACACATTGCATTCTGGGAGGCTAGCACTCCAAAAGACACCGACGTTACAATATGTTAGTGTCTATTGACTAAGCATAGGCTTCTTATATGTCTGTGTACTCTCTGGCCACTGGCTTGTACTGATGCCTTTTGTGGCAGTAATGGTAGCACTAGCACAGGGACTTATTGTAACATGTCTGCCGCAGTCGTCCCAACATGGAGTCACCCAATATCTGGGTCTAATCTCGCTAATGGCAGAAAGGCTTTGTCGTCGCCATGGAGACAGATGAGGGTCATTAAGCCTGATTGAGGCCGGCCTGGTGTGGCCACCACTGCCGCTGCCATCATAAAGCCCAACTGTTCTTCACCCTAATGGACGAAGGGCGGTTTCACCGGTGAGGACAGTCAACCGGGGAAACAAAATGTGCCATCCACTGCCCCAGATCAAAGGGATATTGATAGCCCACCGCCCTGCTGTTCTTCTAGGAATTATACAGCTTATTAGCTCGTACATCCCCAATATAAGTATCAACATGCACAGCAGGAGGGGAGAGAGTTAGTCAGAGGGGCAGTCTACACATCCATTAGCGCAACCAAAATAGAATATAAAATTAGAAAACAGCGGCCGGAATAAATAAACAGGCAAAAGTTGCACACGGCCAAAGGATTATGTTCTCATAAAGTATTCATAGATCAATTACGCATCAAGCGCTGGTCACCTTCATTGCCACGGAGATGGGAAAACAGTGTTTTTATCAGCCTGGCCTCTGATGGAATTTGGAAATAATTGACTGAAAAGAGGTGTCTTCTGAACTCCAGAAGGAGCCTCGGCTATTAAATTCGAGATGCATCCGTCCTCCTCAAAGCGTCCGTTGACCCACCCTTCCTCATTTAAGACATTTAATTCCATAATTGCTCCTCCGAAAATGTAATTTTCATGAGATCTTGTGCTTCAGGAGGGCAGTGCAAATGCGGATAATAGATGGCCAAAATGACCAGTTAAATAGGAGAGGACTGCGAAAGCCCTCTCAGCTGGTCAAAATGTGCTAGGGGAAACGAGAATAGATCTAGCAGCGCAGTCACGCTTTTAAGGACAATATAAAACTCCTCTCTGCAACAACACCAAGGGCACCAACAACAACAAACACTCTGAAGTGTTATAAAGTTGTCTAGCCTACTGGCAGGGAGTGTGCAGGGAAAGACAATCAGTCCTGGATATGTCTCTGCTACTGTAGTACTGGCCAGGCGGACAGTAATTTGGACAGTAAAAAGACAGGCCAAGTACAAACCTCTACATAAGACTAGGAGAACTAGAAGTCTTCCAAAACCATTGTCTCTGCAGGATTCTCAACATCTTCTGGCCAAACACCATCACCAATGCAGAGCTCTATTGTACAGTAGGTCATCTACACAACCTATCACAGTAGCAATTAAATGGAGACGATTGCAAATGTGCTGAGACAAGAAAATGGCACCATAACCAAGACTGCACTCCACTGGTCTCCAGGGGGACAAGGCAGAAGAGGATGGTCAAAGCAGACCTGGCGCCGGACTGTTGACAGGGAAATGAAGAATGGAGAGCTAAGCAGGGGAAGGCTGCAGAAGATAGCAGAAGAACAGCAGTAGTGGCAAGAACTGGTGTTGGCCCTGTCTGCAAAGGCACAAGAGGATGAAGAGAATGGATGCTCTATCAGCCCATGGATGTGGTGGCCGACTGTGATTTGTCCCTGTATACCCAATAGCCTGTACACCAGTGCTTAAGTCTGAGAAAGCCCCCTTGACTCCCTCACAGAAACATAAAGCGTGGATATAAAACTGTATAACTGATGCAGTTATATGGTGAATCATATGAAACTCTTTATATAAAAAAATAGAACTGAATTGGCTGAAGGCTGATAAGAATGCACCATTTTGACCAACATTGACCATCCAAGGCCCACACAGTTGGAAGCAGTTCGTTCTTGGGATAGGAGATACAGGCCTGGGGCACCGCTAAAATGAAAGTGGATTCCCCTCCCATTCAATTGGAACACAGGGCGAGGGTAGCACCACCCCCTGCTCCCAGCTCTCTCACCTCATGCACCAAGTAAGAGCCAGAAGCCACCGCCAGCACCAAAGGTGAAACGACTACAGTTGCAGTAATGGATTTGTGGGCTGTGAGCCTGTGACAATGCCTAATGCACCTTTGGAAATAGTCCCCCCCCCCCCACACACACACACACGGACACACACACACACACGCACACACGCAAGCACGCACACATGCACACACGCACACACACACACACACACACACACACACACACACACACACACACACAACCCTCACAGAGGCATTCAGTAATGCAGGATCCAGGGATTTCAGGAATACAAAAGAGATGCAAAGTCAGTGGCCTGTGCTGGTCAACGTATTGAGAGCAGGGTGAGACACGGACAAAAGGAAAAGCCACTGAAAGGTGATAGCAGCTGAAGCAGCAGCGGCAATCAATTGTAGTCCCCCACCTCAGGGCAGGAGCAGGAAGGCCATTTGGCCAGGCGTTTATGGTGTGTACTAGTGTGCTGTGCGACCGGATATGGGCTCGTGCGGCATAATGTAAGCACATCGCTGACCGCTGCCTGGGATGGAAAAGTGGACTCATTGGATGTGTCGATAAACACTTTACGTAAAATGATGCACTCCAACAAGTCCAGACCATTGTGCGCTGTGCAGTGGATTCCGTGAAGACCTATAGTGATGACCCAATGTGCTTGGACTCAAGGCCTTCATAAACTCACCCACTACAACATTCACTACAATCTAAATGTTCCCCCCCCCCCCCCCCCCCAGACAACTGGTGATGTTGTTTACCAATTCTTGATCTAAGTATTTGTGATGTTTTTTGAAGTTACAATTATTTCTGATTCATTTTAGCAATGGTATTTTATTACTTTCTTTCTGATGCCCCTTTCATGTAACACAGAGAATGTGAAGTGTACATGCTCAGAGTGCTTGTATCCCCAAATGAGATACACTGATCAAGTGGATGCATACAGTACAAGAGAAGAACTCGCGTGGTGAGAGAGAGAGAGAGAGAGAGAGAGAGAGAGAGAGAGCGAAAGAGAGAGAGAGAAAGTGAGAGCGAGGGGGCTGACAGAATCGCCTGGGTATTAGTTCTGTGTGGTTGTACTCTGTCTGGGAAATTGCATAATACCAATGATCATGCAAATGAAGATTGCACATTGTTGAATAATGTTGCTATCTCAAATAACAAATAATAATGCATGAGCTGGAAAGGTGAATACTCAGAGGTGATTACTGCCCCCCTCCCCAAAAAAGTCTTTCACTGAACTAGATATGATCAGGATATGTGTAAATCAGAATGAATCATGTTAACAATTCTATTTCGTCCATGTGTGTGAAAAGATGTTCCAGCCTGTGAGGTCCAGCCTGTGATTTCGTTCCTGAAAAATATTTTGTAAAAATTCAGGGAACGGCTCCTCATGCTCCTCCAGCTGTCCGTTCAGACATGTTTACCTGTAAAAAACCTCACGTGTTCGTGCACAATCCCGACTGGGAATAACTGTCACAACAGTTTGCAGTGATGATAATGTTTTCGGATGCCTCACTGCTTGCTTCAGTTCTCAGATGCCTTTGAAATGAATGTTGCTTAGAACTGTTACCGCTGCCTGTCAGAGTCCTGCTCGCGCTGTCGGGATTTAATTTTTTTGCGATTCCTGACCAGTCAGTCGCCTATACGTTATCCCTTACTTAATGAAACCCTGATGTGAAACACTACCCCTCTTATCTATGACCAAGTTCAGTGGTCACACTCTGATGTGTTCCAAAAAGGACTAGGTCACAGCTGGTGGGGTGAAGGAGAGAGAGAGGGAGAGAGAGAGAGGGAGAGACAGAGACAGAGAGATAGAGAAAAGAGAGACAGAGAGAGAAAAGAGAGAGAGAGAGAGAGAGAGAGAGAGATTGCAGCCTGCCGGGTGGCTGAGTGCGCTGTAGCACTGACCTAGCCTCCAATAAGCCTCTTTGGGAGATGACGGTGCGATCAGATTAAGGGTGGGGTTTTTGGTGGGTTACACTCTCTGTCTAGCTGCCCACTGGCCACTCTGTCTGGCCAGTCGATTAATCCACTGCTACCCCCACCCCACCCCCCCCCCACACACACACACACACATGCTAACCCACCCAAGCAGAGGGCCGAGCCATCCAGGGGTGAAATGGGGGAGTTACTCCCGCCTCACTTGCTTCATGGGCAGGGAGGGATGGGGAAGAGTTCCCCTTGGGGGATGGTCTGGAGTGGGGGGTGATCCATCAGGGAGAGACGTGACCGGCTCTCCCTCTGCACTGCACAAAGGGAAAGCACTCACGCTAGCGGGCTCTTTGCCCTGTCAATGGTCAATTGGTTTGAATACAGGGCCAAGCCCAGTGGCGGTGGAATTAATTAATTGTGTTTATTTCGTTAATCAATCCTCCAAAGTTCTCTTGTTCTCCCTTTCTCTCTCTCTCTCTCTCTCTCTCTCTTTCAAATACTGTACACACACACTCACACACACACACACACACACACACACACTCATAAATATAAACTTCCATGCTCAAATGTATAAACAGTGTTAGGCTATGTGTCTATATATATACCAATATCTGGAAAAAAGTTCACACAATGTACTTCACTTCACCACAATTCGGGCAAAAGTGATCTTAGACCAGTACTGCACACACACACACACACACACACACACACACACACACACACACACACACACACTCTGATTTATAATCCCCATTGCTTGGCAGACTGCAAAGTAATCATCCGAGGGTAGAACACTTCACTTTGTCTAGATTTCGCTCAGGTCATAGCCTCTTCTACACTCCTGTTCTGAGCTCATTTTTGATGCTGCATTATATACTGTATTTCTGAGCCTGTAACACACACACACACACACACACACACACACACACACACACACACACACACACACACACACACATGCTAGCACCATTATGCAGATATGCGGGCGCAGATAAAGAAAGATACATTTCACACTACTCTTGCTCCATAAAGGCAATATGTAAAATATCTACTTCTAATTCATCAAGAACATGCTTGATAACAAGTTGCAAATGATAATGTCATTGCTAGTCCTGGGTCTATTGGTTGTTGAAGACAGAAAGAGACTGAGGAGAAAAAGGGCTAAACTGGGTTATTAGACCCAGACATCCAGTGGCAAAACGCTAACTAGCAGGTTTGGATCTCCTTACAGGAATATCTGAGGATCACATTTGACTTAGCAACAATAGGCAAGCTAAACAGCCCAGTTAAAGCAACCTTTTTCTCTGATGGCTCTGACACCGATTCAACATAAACTAGTTGGCAGAAGTGTGTCTGTGTTGATGGACTGATGGGAGCTACAGATGGAAAAGAGAAAAAGTCCGCTTCAACCAGGGTTTTCTGCTCCCACTTGTTTTTATTTTTATTTTTCCGGTTGTCATCAGATGTCTGACCGGTCTGCTTGGTCTGTGGTCCCTATAAGAGTCACTGTGCAGACTTAGCCTGTCATCCATCTCCAGTAATACATTATTCACACTCAGGATATGAAGTGGAGCCTAACGAGGAATGGATGGACCGCGCCCTTCCAACTGGCTGTCAATGTTGCACAAACATATCACACACACACACACACACACACAAACGTGATACTTGAATGATTCACAGACAATTGCTACATACACATACACACACATAAATGTATGCTCAATTTTTCTGTGTGTGTGTGTGTGTGTATTTGTTCCTTTGTTTCTTAGTGCATTTACTGTACATATGCGCGTGTGTGGGCTGGGTGGGTGTGTGGATGTCTATTCCGAGTGCATCAGCCTCAAATCGCTGTGCTGCTCTAAAAAGAGTTCTCCTATACCATCCCATCATGTGACAAGTCTAAATGGCTCCCTCTCGCTATACTTCCCTTTAACTCCCTCGGCTGTCACTCATATGCAACTCAAATGAGTTGTTCTGACATACTTCCATCTGGCTCTTGGACCAGAGTCCACCCACGCTAAACACGCAGTCTCCGGCACCCACCAAGAACCTCCGACTTGCTGTAGGCTGGTGCTATAAATGTGAGAGAACTCTGAATAAGCGTTGGCTTCAACTTCACATCTTTTTCTCGGATGATGTGAGAGCAAAGGCACTGATTCTGTCTGGCCAATAAAGGAATGGAGGAATAACCCTCACACACCCACCCCCACCCCCTACATCTCCACAAGGGTCTGGATGTGGTTGAGAGGGTGGTGGTGGCTAGATGGGATGATGACAAGCTGAGGGTTGTGAGTTCGGGAGGCTGCCACCACTGCATCCAGTGTGTGCAAGTCACTTAACCCTTGCTCCAGGTGGACTGTCAAGCACCAAGCTGTAGGTTATTTGCTGGAAGTTACCCTAAATAAAAGAGTCAGCTATACGATCCATAACAATTAAAAAATAATACGAATAAAAAAAACAAATTTTGAATGGGAATGATAGCAAAGATAAACCCCCACACACATGCGTACATACAAACAGGGTCACAGACACATGCCTACGCACATTGAGAAACATGTACAAACACACATGCAAGATCACAGTTACAGCATTTGCTTCAGGTAAAACTAGTATCTGTAAGAGACAGGCTTACAACAATGCACATAACAGCTGTACTGTATATGGAGCACAGAACTTTATTTGTGACGCAATCTGTGCCCACATCTCTGGGTTTTGCCTTCTAGTCCAGCCCCATGGCTCACAGCAGTCTTAGAGCGTGTGTTTGAGCTGCTCTCACAGGCTCCCTGGGGTTGGCTCTGTCTCCTTCTGCATCTTGTGCTTTAAAATGGACCATCTCTCCACCCAGGGAGATCCAGGCCCTGTTTTCTAATGCACAGCACAGCTTTCTAAAAAACCCCACAAAGCCCAAAAACCCACCGATGAATTTGAGTGTGTTCAATATTGCATGCCTTGGCCTTTTCTCCCATTGAATCGGGAGTGTATCACCCACTTGAGGCTTTTGAAGTGCGAGATGTATTAAATAAAATGGCCTGGAGTTCACGCCGATGGTTTTAGTTAAAAGAGAGAGAGACTTGGAATTGATGCCTTACAGCTTGAAACAACCCAGATCAATAGTAAATAAACTTGAGGATGAAACATTTTCGAGGGGGCAAATATTTGCTGCTGAGGGAAAAGCCTACAATGCAGGATCAAAACAGATATGATGTATGGTGGCAGACAAACAGATGTGAGGTTCAAAAAAAGCTAAAGATCTTTTTCAAAGTGTGTGATTTTGCTGAGCTGTAGGTTTACCATTCGTTCACCGATAGCTTTGCAGAGAACAGTGTAAGCTAATATTGTCAGGTGCTTTGTGGTAGACTGAGAACAGTAAAATATAGATTTCCAATTTGAAAGGTAGGTAAAGGTAGGTAAATGTCATTGTGAGGTGTGTGGAGAAATAAAAGAAGATTACAGATGACCCATGAATCTACATCAGGTCAAGGCAGCATGACAATCTATCTCAGCTCTGCTGATACCTGAATACACTCTAATTACCATTTATGCAGCAGCAATGAGATGGACACAATACACTAGAGATTTGATAACTGAAATACAACACCTATTTTTGTACAATGTGTTTTAATATATTCTTAAAAGAATAGTCTTGACAATGTGTGGAGAAAAGGACTTTGGTGAAACGTGTGTTAACTGACGGCTGACAGACAGAGCAAAGTGAAGACGGGACAGGATGTGTCTGAAGTCCATATGGATGGAGCGGGGGGGGGGGGGACGGGGGGACGATGACTCAGAGGGAAGTGGATGCTCCGCAGGTGGATGAGACGAGAGTGAGTTAGGGGCGCCGCCATGACGTTACGCCGGTGCTCTCGCTCGGGTGCGAGTGCAAACTGATGGGCGAAATGCTCCAGTCAGTGTTGGGTTCTTCTCGGGTTGTGCCCGCCTGACGTGCTCACCAGGCTCCAGACGGCAGCTGCTCTGCCTGGGCCGTGTGCGTGATGCGTGGAGGTGGAGGTGGAGGTGACGACTCACAGGCTGTGCACCTCTCTGGCTCTGTTAGTGCATTAGGCTGGTACATGCTGTTATTGTACACACAAGCTACTGTATGTTATGCACGCTCTCTTGCAGATGGTGTGTGTGTGTGTCTGGGAGAGAGAGAGAGGAGAGAAGAGAGAGACAGTGTGTATGTGTGTGTATATGAGTGTGTGTGTGTGTGTGTGTGTGTGTGTGTGTGTATATGAGTGTGTGTGTGTGTGTGTATATGAGTGTGTGTGTGTGTGTGTGTGTGTGTGTGTGTGTGTGTGTGTGTGTGTGTGTGTGAGTGAAAGTGTGTGTGTGTGTGTGTGTATATGAGTGTGTGTGTGTCTGCGTGTGTGTGTGCGTAAGTGTGTGTGTAGGTGGTGGGTGTCTCGCACCATGCTGACTATGATGGATGTGACTCAGACTGTGTGAGACCAGGCAGTCTTGGAAGACATTCTGTGTACACTGAACTCAACATGAACACATATGGTAGGCTCTGCCACAGACAGCAATAGGGTTTGATGTTATTTGTTTAAATGACCCAAGTGCTCTCCCAGATAATACATTTTAAACTGAGCTGAACTTGATTCTTTAGGCTACATTTTTGTTAAACATGGAGGAATTCAGGCAATACACATCTCTAATTGTCCTGAGCTCATTTGATGACTCTCTCTCTCTTTCTCAGATAAGATAATTAACTGCATTCTCACCCTTTCTACCACTTACATGAATTAGAAAACGTTCCTTCTTCCAGCTAATTATCTCACTTTTACCATAGATTCTTACACAATCTCTTAGTAGTAGTACACAGTAGTACACAGTGGTCACTGACTTTGCAGTGCTACCTTCACTTGCTCCAACTTCTCCACCCTCCCCGTCTCTCAGGCTGTACATTGATTACTGCTCTGGTCTAGAGAGCAACGCCACCTTCCAGCCTGCCCTCAATA
>NC_055962.1:22893835-22908835 GCF_018492685.1 Alosa sapidissima | reverse complement strand
AACTGTGAGAACTGAGTGCGGATCACAGTTTCACATTCTGCTTTACAAACAATGGTTAGACTCTAACGGTGGGTTTCCACACACCGAAATTTTGCGTCGCTCTCATTGAGGTTGAATGGAGACGAAATTCGCCCTGGTTGGGCGAAATGAGAGCGAATCGCAGAGGCAGGCGAAACAAAGTTGGCAAAAGTTTAACTTTATTTAAATGAGGACCATTCGAGAACCAATCAGGTCCGCGTGTTTGTGTTTGGAGGCGGGAGTTACAAAAAAGTCTGACCATTATCACGAAAATTTGTATGTGATTAAAAGGTTTCTACACGAACATTGACACTTGTATCAACACGAATTGCGGTTTATATGCCACATGAACTTAGTCAGAGCACATACACCAATAAATAGACCACTATATATGTTAGTTTAAACACTCGAACTTTTTAGCTAGGCTTAATGCTGCACGCTGCGCGGCGGTCATAATAATCTAATGTGAGTGTATTTGTGCGCGCATGCTTACAGTAGGTGTGTGTGTGTGTGTGGGCATGCATGCATAGGTGTGTGTGTGTGTGTGTGTGTGTGTGTGTGTGTGTGTGTGTGTGTGTGTGCGTTTGTGTGTGTGTGTGTGTGTGTGCATGAGTGTGTGTGTGTGTGCGTGCGTATGCATGTGCGTGTGCGTGTGTGTGTGTGCATGCATGCATATGTGTGTGTGTGTGTGTGTGAATGGGAGAGGAAGACAGGAGTGCTGGTAGGGTTAGCTGGTTGACTGGCTGCGAGCTTGAAGGACTGCACACCCCACTGCTCTTACAGGGAGACTACACAGACCACCATCCACTGCTCTTACAGGGAGACTACACAGACCACCATCCACTGCTCTTACAGGGAGACCATTCACTGCTCTTACAGGGAGACTACACAGACCACCATCCACTGCTCTTACAGGGAGACCATTCACTGCTCTTACAGGGAGACTACACAGACCACCATCCACTGCTGAGGCTTACAGTGATGGCAGGGATGGACACTGGGTACTGTCCTCTTCCTGGGTGTGTGTGTGTGTGTGTGTGTGTGTGTGTGTGTGTGTGTGTGTGTTCAAAGATCTAGAGATTCATTCAAAATACAAAAGAATATCACAGCGTTTCCCATCAAAGAGAATCTTATCTTGGGGTAGTATTTGTTAGATGCGTTTAATGTTGAATAAATAAAAAGGCAGCGGTGAGAAATATTGAGTGAGTTGCCCCCTCAAACTGTAAGCGTAAGAGGAAAATAATGAATTAAATAGAACAAATGTGAAATCAAAGTAAACCCTAGGGCACTGGGCTGGTAAAGGAAACATCAAGTGTTGATTAGACTCAAGGCTAAAAATGCTAAGTCACTCTGTCTTTCCTTTCCTCCCTCCCTCCATCTCTCTCTCCATCTCTCTCTCACACACACACACACATACACTCACGGATATCAACACTTATCTAAAAACAAACACTGAGAGACCTAGAAAGCAGGCAAATGTATAAACCCTTACATATGTATTACATATTACATATGTATTACATATGTATTTACAGCAATGACCTTTAGTGTGTATGTGTGTGTGTGTGTGTGTCTGTGACAAAAAAAGAAAGAGAGAGAAAGAGAGAGAGAGTATGCTATGTTTATACAGTAAGTGTACATACAGTAGCCATTACAGAAAAAAAGTGTATGGAATAAGAGAACGGAAACCCTGAAATATTCATGCCCCATCCTTATCTAATATCTTGCAGCTAAAAGGCTTTGATACAATTAGCAGACGCCCTGTCCACATTGATTTCTCTAGCAAAGCAGAGGAACGCCTCTAAAAACTCCAGTCATCAGCAACACGGAAATGAGCTTCCCTGTCTGATGGACCCTGAGAGATGATAGCGAGCAGTGATAACACTAAGCCATCCGAACCAGCATAGCGTCCATCATCGGTCACCACCAATGCAATTCCACCTCATTAATAGGCTTTAACTCGTCCGTCTCTGGTGACACATCAAGTATGCGACATGGTGGACTGACCCATTTTTCCTTAGTTTGTTTGGGTGATGCACTTCTTGGAGATTTTTTTTTTTTTTATTCGGACGAGAGTGTCAGAGGGGCGTTTGGGTTTGACATTTGCCGCTTCACCTGTGCAAGGCGGCAGTGCAGCAGGGGTGGGGGTGAGTGACTGCTGGGTATCCGTGCGCAGCTCTCTTCGCCAGTTCTCTACCTTCACTCCTTCTCTCACTCACACCCTTTGATGTTTAGCCTCAAAGAGAGACTTCAAAGCCTCTCCCCCCTCTACAAGGGATCATGTGTCTGTTTATGTGGGGAAAATATCAATGCAGCTTCTCTGTGGTTCAATATCTGCTAATTAAATTACTGCAGCTGGGACAATATGCTTTCTGCTGTGGGAGAAACACTATCTCTTTATTATCTGAGCCAGGAAGTCTTGCCCTTTGCTTATTATGTACTGTAGCAATGCTACTGGGGAATATTGCATGTTGAGTTGCGCATACAGCAGGGTATTTGTGTGTGTATGTGTGTGTGTGTGTGTGTGTGCACGCAAGACTGTTTGAATGACTTCAGTCAATATTTTCTGGCTAGGGAGTAGTATGATGGTGGTGTCAATGGATGTCAACAGAAAACTGCTGACTGCATATGACCATCAGACATCAACACCCACACTTTCTCTGCTTCGGATACAAAGCTGTATGCACTTCAGAAAGCACATCTTCTAAGCATGAGTACACTTTTTAACATATGTCTAAAGTGTACTAAAGACATTTTATTAAGAAAACATATTAGATGCCTGCACCCTATGTCCCCCTCCCTCCCTTCTCTCTTCTTCTGAAACCATTCTTCTGCTTCTCTCTCTCTCTCTCTATCTCTCTCTCCGTCTCTCTCTCTCACACACACATACAGGCAAACACTAACACAAACACCAAGTGCACACACACACACGTCACTCTTGCAGAAAATTGAAGTCCTGTTTTGGGCCGTTGCTACTTTCCCTGACTCTCTATGAAGTTGGTGCCAAGTTTTTTGATTGGGAAATTATTTTATCAGCTGTTTTCATGGAGCGCATGTCCAATTGGAATAAATGAACCAGAACAAAAACGGAGCATTTGACATCATAAGTCATCTGCTTGGCCAATCAGAACCAGCAAAAATAAAATGTCAAAATGACTTGTACATCTGTATGCCTAGCCAAAAGTTACAGAAGAGAGAGTTTACTGTACTGTATAGTGTCAAATGATGGCATGTCCTTTCTTTTGAAGTCAATTAATGACATAATGAGAAACGTTTAGAATTGTCTTACATAGTGTCTGACATGTTCAACTCTTCGATAGCATATATAGTACCATTTTTTTCGTGTATCGGCTATACATATACTTCCCTGTTTTGGAAAATTATGTTGTTGCCATTGTGCATCCTAAAGTTCTCTGGCATTTCAAATATGTATTCTGTTTTCAGCTAGGGAATAAGGAGTGAAGTGCTGCCTCTGTCTTGGCGGGTGGCTAAAAATACACTCAGTTGAGGAGTCATTATTATTTTCTTTAAAACAAAGCTATTCACCTGTCAGAACTAATTTGCACTGACTCCAGGCGCGGGTGATTGATGGGAGTTCATGTTCGAGCGCATCTCCCGCTGCACCTGGTTCCACAGCCGTAGCACGACCTGTCACTGGCTGTCACTCAAAATGCTGTTAACCGCAGAAACCCAAAATAGAAACGAGCCGCGTGGAAGCTAACTGGCTGGCTGGCACAGAGGTTTTGGGGTGGGTGGGGCAGGTCAGGTCTTCGGGATCACACCCCTCCCTCAAACACCGGGCCCTGTCAAAGGGAACTCATTAACTTCCCTCTGTGTGTCCCGTCTCAATTAAGCCCCAGTGCCCGGCAACACAGCAGCTTCTCCTTAATGGTTCCCGCCGCGCGCCCTCAGAAGGCTTCCCCCAGATCGAGGTTTGGGGCGGCGGAGGGTTGCGCTTGATCTTCACACGCTGCACAGGGTTAGCTGAGGGGGTAGGGCAGGAGCTCAAGGGTGGAAGGCCAAGCTGGGGCCTGCGGTACACGTAAGAGGCATCCGGGGGTCATCCGCTCCCTCCCTGCCTCTTACGTCTCATTCAGATAAAACATGAGAGCATTGAAGGCTTTGTGTCTCTCTACAAAGTTGCTATTTTAAAACACTACTCCCCCCAACCCATCCCCCTTGTTGCTGTTCTGTCTGGGTGTGAAAGGTCAGAGGAATACCCCTTTGCGAGAGATGGAGAGAGAGAGAAAGAAAGTGACAGAGAGAGAGAGAGAGAGACTGAGAATTCAATTTCAGATGACAACACAGGGAGGGCTAACCAAGGGATGATCACGTTTTCTTACCATCCGCCATTCAGTATGCCCGCCAGTCTCTCCTGCTGGAAGCATTGCAGAGGTATTAAAGGAATTTTTTCCTTGAATTGAGTAGTTGAGGGAGAGCACAAATCGGAGGGTTGAGCCACCCTTAGACTGAGGGGAAAACACTTTGTTCTCACCCAGCACCAGCGCCGCATGTTTGCACTGACTGAGAGGGAAATACTAAAGCACACAGTGTTTCCAGCTATACAAATGCTGTAATTTAAAATCTTACTAAAGTGACTGTTTGTGTATTTTGTGTATGTCAAGGAATACTTCAGCCAAGCAGACATATTGCATTGGTTTCAGTAGACTAGTGTAAGGAACAAACTGCACACTCACATTCAGTCTCTCTTTTTTTATCTGTCTTTCTTTTATTGCTCACTATCACTAACACAAACACATAGTAAGGTCACTCATCACAAAGGTATCACCACCATTAACTCCTAACCCCATCATGATACTCAAGTACAGGACAGGCCCATAGAAATCAATAGGCGGGTGACATTCTCTGCACTCCAACACAGACATATGAGACAACCTCAAATGAATTTATGTGAATCAGATTCAGGACACTAATATGTTATCTGCGGAGGTATTTACTGTAGTACTCAGTAGCACTCGACCCAAGTGAGTGCATTTGTACCCACTTATCTGTGTCACTGGGCCTTCCTTCATTTCACTGATGGGCTACAAGCAAAAATGAACTAAAGCTAATGTATTCACTTGGCAAAATCATTTCCCAGGTGGCTGCATTGTGGGATATTGATGTGGGGAGAGAGTGCGGGGGCGGGCGGACTGGTGGATGGAGAATGTGATGAGGGCCTGGCGTGTCAGTAGAGGCCAAACGAGGTGAAGTGCGGGGCTGCACAGCTTCATCATCACTGGAGCATGTACGCAGTTATGCTGATGGGATCACAGCTGATCGCAGGCATATTCAGGCCATTCACATGTGTGTGTTTATGTGTGTGTAGAGCGATGGAGCATTTGGGTATGTGTGATGTGTATATATGTTTAAACCTGTGCATATTTGTGTGTGTGTTTTTATAAGTAATTAAGTAACTCTAAGAGCGAGAGAATCATGTAGGAAAGACATGTATTTGTGTGTGTGTGTGTGTGTGTGTTAGTGTATATGTGTGTGTATTTGTGTCTTTTTGTGTGTGACATTTTATAGATGCCACTTGTTTCAGTCACCGTCAGTCACTGAATTTGGACCACTGCCACTCAGTCTCCCTCCAATCTCTGCAGCCAATCACCATGGAGAGTCTGTACTCCGCAGCAGTCACTCAGACACGCCACCCTCTGCCATACACATACTCACGTACTACCAAGTGGGTGAAAGGCTTTTAGGTTGTGAGTTCTACTCATGTAGAACAGTGTTTCCCACATAATTAAATTCTATTTGTGGTGGTACAGTAGGTTTGCAGAATTAACTTGAATGCAACAGTTTTTAACAAATTAGCGCAGCGTGGTTATGATGCTAACCAGATTTAAGCACAATTTAGTGCAACCTGGAAAATCATTGTGTGGTGGTCAATATTGATATTGTGGTGGGCCGCCACAAATAAGTCAATGTATGGGAAACACTGCAGGAACCTTCTGTTATTATTCACTGACCTCTTCCCATCTCTCATTGACACCACTGAGTAATGAAACCAAGGCAAAGCCTCTCTCTCCAATGAAATAAAGTCTCAGACTCAAGTGCACTTTTGCATATTTATCAGCAAAGGTATTAAGTCCACAATTCAAAGAGTATATCCAATAAAAACAAGCCAAGGTCAGTACACTGTACACTGTGGTCAAAAACAGGCAGGTGTGGTCAAAACAGGGTAGGCTAAACAAGTTCTATATACATTTTCACAATCAGCCGAAACTTAGTATAGCTCAAACAAACAATACCTCACGTTGAGGCAACCAATACAGAGTCCTTTTATAGGGCAAGTCTGCTCATTAGAAATCAGTCACAGGTGTCAAAACTCTGGGGAAGACTGGAGTAGGCGTGTCTGTTGCTGTCCAGAGTGCTGCCAAAGATGATTAATGCGTAGCAAGATGGGTCGTCCTAGTTCATGTCTATAAGGGCAAAGTGGAGTTCAGTCAGAGACGGGCTCTGGTTCAGTCCCCGCCTGCACAGGGGCGTGTCACTAACGTATGACTGACGTTTGAACTCCTCGGTTCCACGCCAGACAGAAGCCGGAGTACAAAACAAACTTGGTGTACACCTTCATAAACGACATTGTCCTAAAATGAGGAGAAGGGTTTGGAGATCATGATACTGTGTCTGAAATGTGCATCCATTGCTCAGAAAAATAAGGCTTTGACAAATTCTGGGAAATTCTTGGATTCTGCCATAGACCTCAATGTTAAAAAGGGAGCCCGATCACTGCATAAATGGGGGATAGTGGCCCCCCCTCGTGCGGGGCGTGTACTACTGCTACCCTATTTGCATATATTTCCGGGGACAGAAAATGGCCTCTCAGGAAGTGTCTTCGAAATCAACCATCTTTGGTGCTGCAACGAGTCAGGCAGTGATGTTACGTTTGGTCAGGCAATGTGAAGGGAGACCACACATGGATGTAATTTAAAACGTAATTATTTATCAAAGTAAATAAGAGCACCGTCACGACAAAGCCCTCTTCAAATAAATGACGCTTCGCTTTTCACCCGTCATGTCAAAAGTTGTGCTGTAGATAGATCAACACAAAGCCTGATGCATAGTGGAGAGCAGAATGGGTAAACCATACAGCCACTATACAGCTGTCATTTCCATTACTATTGATTCATCAGGAGTCTCTATGCCACAGCAGTGCCAGGCTTTTAACACACCTACCTCCCCTTTATGTTTATCACACACACACACGCACGCACACACACACACACACACACGCACGCACGCACGCACGCACGCACGCACACACACACACACACACACACATTTGTCTCTTGCTTTTGTTTGATCCGTTCAATATGTGTCTTAATATCGTATAGTTTTTATAACCCTGCCATTTTCATCAGGCTGATGCTTTTATCCACTCACAGACACCAATGAATACTCCTCAGGGTTAAGTGCCTTGCTCAAGGGCACAAGTGTGGTAGCCGGGAATCAAACCCAGAACCTTTCTGGCCACTACACTACCACCCTCCGCTATGGTCTCAGCAGGCTAGTCGGCTAGACGAACTGCAGCTGGCCACGAGGCTTCACCCTGCCAGGCAGAGAAGAGCGAGAAGAACAAGGAAAATGGCAGGGCTATAAAAACTGTACGATATTAAGACACATATTGAACGGATCAAACAAAAGCAAGAGACAAATGTGTGTGTGTGTGTGTGTGTGTGTGTGTGTGTGTGTGTGTGTGTGTGTGTGTGTGTGTGTGTGTGTGCGTGCGTGTGTGTGTGTGTGTGTGATAAAGATAAAGGGGAGGTAGGTGTGTTAAAAGCCTGGCACTGCTGTGGCATAGAGACTCCTGAATGGGCATGCAGAGAGTGAATGGCGGAGGGGGAATGGGTGCACGGGTGGTGTGTGTGTGAGGGGGGCATGTGCAGAAGGTCAGAGCTAATTTGGGTGCCCGGCTATAGAGGAGATGGACGCGGGAGACGCCCCGAGTTTGATGGGGGTAGAGAGGGGGAGGATGAGTTAGAGAAGCTGCACCATGACTGATAAGGCTCCATACTGATGATCATCTCTCTCTCTCTCTCTCTCTCTCTCTCTCTCTCTCACACACACCCACACACACAGCTTCAATCTAATGGCTTTCATTAGTCGTGTCCTTTCAATGGTGTCGTCATGACCCCTTTGCTCTGTGACAGTAACGTCCATTCAGATCGGACTGCATGGGTGGAGTGCAGTGGCAATGAAGCTAATCTCTCCCTGCTCTGTCCCTGGCAAACGAAAGGTGTTCCAACTTGATTAGCCTCCGAGTTAACAGGCATGGCACTGAGACTATTGTCTTCAGAGGAGCGCTGTCACAAACCTGTTGTGTTTCACAGCAAATGCCCGATTCACATTAATAATGACATGAACTGTCACATGAGAGACAATCAACGAGGAACCGGCACAAAGAAGAAGGGATCAGAGAAAGATGGAGAGGGACTGAGATAGAAGGTGTGAGAGAGAGAGAGAGGAAAGAAGAAAGGAAATGGGTTGGCTCAAAAATAACGTTTGAAAGTATTCCAGTTTTGTCAGCCTCCTCAAGCAACTGTCTGGTTGCTGTAAATACTAAATTCAGGCCGTCTTGCCAAATCTGACACCATTGTGTGACTAAAAAAGTAACCCTGCCGTGAATGTGACTGTCTATCTAGGTCAGGACCAGAAAAGCAAAACAGACCCTAGAAATAAAAAATAAGTCAAAACTGAAAATGATTAGTGTGGAGTGCACTCCAAGGCTTCGGGTGTCTAAGGGAAGCTTGAGGGTAAGATCCATATTTCAACCTTAGTAGATACAGTACATACTAGACTGGAAAAATCCAAACTCATTCACGAAGTGAATAGAGTCTGGTGACTCTATTCTTTATCACAATAAGTTTCGGTTTTGTCTTCCCCTCTCGTCACTGATTGGCCTGACATTTGTCTTGTCTTAGGGAAACGGTTATGAACTATGGTGTTCCAGACTAGATCTCCCTGAAAGAAGATCTAGGTGGGCGGGGTCAGGCTAGATACAGTACATACACCATGTCCATCAATATCTTCATCTGCGCTGGCTTAGGTCCATGACTGCTGGGATTTAGAGTGGCCTTATTAAAGTCAGACGCTGGTGCCTGGCACTGTATTAAAGCAACACCAAAGAACTTTCCCTCTGTCGCACGCACGGTATTTGTTTATCCAGCACCGGCTTTGCAAATAACAATGTCCACATTTATGAAAGTTGATTTATGAAAGTACGATGTATTGCGACATCAAACGCAAGTCAAATTTGTAGTTTCTCATGTCTCATTCCATCGAACTACAGATCCGCTACCCAATCTGGCAAACTTAAATAGTGCGGTTATAGCCGATAGAGGGCTGCGAAGCGAATGCAGAAGTGCCGTTCACCCTGTTAGAAGTTGATGAACCACTGAAACGATTTTGGAAACATTATTTTAAGGTACAAAAAACTCTTTGGTGTTGCTTTAACCGACCCAGAAAAATAGACCTTTTGCCCTCTCCAGCAGCCCTAGAGGAAGAGGCCTGGAGCTGGAACAAACCCTTAGTCTGACGCCCATCCTCAACCTCCATCTTCACCTTGCTCCCTCAAAAAGACCCCCACAACCCTTCGACCCCCCCCCCCCCCTTCTCCAAAACTCTCCTCATTATGTGATTGCTAAGTGACTTTCCAAGCACTTTGGGAGGGCACAGAATAGACTGGTGGCAATGCTGCACCCCCCCCCCCCGTTAGTGTGACACTATCAGTGCTTCTCTGCCTCTCCAACAAGCCTGAGCCGCTTGTTTGCACGACACAATTAAAAAATCCTTCCTCCTCGCAGACGGGTGATCAAAAGCCTTTCGTGTCACTCAGAGTGGAGTAGACAAGAGGAGAGGAGAGGAGAGGAGAGGAGAGGGGGAAAGAGGAAGTGGAGGGTGAGGGGTAGACACAGCAGCAGCCGATTTGCAGGAACCAAGACAAACAAACACAGAGCAACAGAGGATACGAGCGATTATCTTCCAGTTATCCTCTGATGATGTCTTTCTTAAAAGTGTCTGCTTTGCATAAACAAGACAAAAAAAAAAATCCAACCACTCTCACCGACCGAAATCACAGCAAAGCACTCATCAAGCCCTTCTAGGCATCTGCAGCTGTTTTAAGAGCTCCCTCACAAGCCATTCACAAACTGTAATCAGCACAATTGTCATAAACTCACTGCATACCCACTGAAAGCACTAGAAAATCATAAAAAATCTAAAGCAACCCTTTAAAGACACCCCGAAAAAAAAGCTGAAAAGTATTTTACACAGCAGCTTGAGTGTGCTGAGATAATTAGCGAATGTATTCAACTCGTACTCATAATCACATAAACGCAGCCATTCCACCAGCCGGCTTAACGATTCGACAACATGTGAACTTGCTAAACTTGAGCTTTACTGTAAGTGTGCTCTTAGATGCCATCGGCAAGTTATTGAGTTTTAGGACAGGAGTGGTGGTAGATTTGTATTCATTCATTTGTTTATTTATTTATTTATTTATTAGTGGATGTAAGAGCTTCAGGGTGTCTTAAAAAGAGAGAGTGCGAAGAAAGGAGAAACAGCAGAGAAAGAGAGAGAGAGAGAGAGATAGATAGAGAGAGACCCCAGAGACTTTGAGAGTACATGCGCATACTGATGTCTGCCGTTCTGCCTGAGTGGAACCTAAGACACTCTGAGCGCATCTCTCAGTCTCAGTTCACTGTAGCTCTCCTCTCCGCTCACGTTGGCCCCGGGTCCAGAATACCATATTAGGTCTTTCTCATACATCACCGTCATACACCAAGTGACTTTTTCGGTGGAAACAGATGCCGGGACGGAAATAGCGTCGAGTGGGTGTGTGCGCTGGTGGGAATTCGCTAAAGCCTCTTTGCCCATCTGACTGAGGCCCTGACACGGGTGCTGTGCTGTTCCGCTACAGCCAAGTGTTGCCACTGGTCCAGGAGTGGCTGGTCAGAAATACAGAGAGATACAAAGAGAGAGAGAGAGAATGAGAGAGAGAGAGAGAGAGAGAGAATGAGAGAGAGAGAGAGAGGATGCCCTGAACTCAGCCACCACTCCCCCAGTTGGTGATAGACGTAGGGCTGGGCGATATATCGGTATTACGACTACGACCGATATATTTTTGAAAACGATATGTAGTTGAGACAATATCGTAATACCGGTATTATGTCAAATAATGGGCCATTTTATCAAAGCCACTTGCTCTTCTGTGTTCAGACCATTCAGATAGCCGCAGCTCTGCTCAACTGCGCCCCCTGCGTGTGCACGTTCTCCCTCGCAGCACTACAAACTTTCAAACATGACGGACACTGAGTCAGATTTTGTTTACCTTGATCAGAGGTTGGTGCTGATGCCTATTCCGTCGGCATATAAACGGCTAGACCGAGAATTCTCGTTGTGAAATCAAAATTCCACTGGAGCTCCAAGCGGTTTTGTACACGCAAATTTAAGTTACAACACTGTTTAGCAGCTACAGCTCTTCGACTCACGGTAAAATGTCATTTTTGGAACATAGCCTAGCTAATTTAAATACACTGATGAATGCTTGCGTTTAGCGACAGTAGCAGATCTAAAGTCCTCAGGGAGACAACCTAAACGCTGATTTTATTAAGAGGATATGCACGCGACTCGCGAGCAGTTAGGGCATCATTTTTTATGATTCCTGAAACCCCATTCAATCGTGCATAGGGATTTTTCTTACAAACCGGAACATGCAAAAATGAACGCATACAAAACGACGGTAGCGTCTATCACACTCTTGATGAGTGACTCAGTTACGTTGTTTAAGTAGACTAATTGTTTAAAACTATTTTTGTTGTTGATAGCAACATGTCTAGGCCATCATAGTCTACATTTGCTTGTCATCTAGGCCCTATCAAACCCTTACAGGTAAAAAAACTGCATTGTGTGACAAAACTGCAGGTTTTTTCAATATTGTTGTGCCCAAAATAGCCTATTGCATTGTGCAGTACAATGTAGGCCTGCGTTGTCAGTCAGGGTCAACTTTTGGTCTTTTGTTATTTGCACAGCTTTATCAGAGCAACTGTAGCCTATGCCTATTGTAGGCCTATGTTATTGTTTACACTTTTTTGCACAGCTCTGTTAGAGCAGTCTGAAATTAATATAATTAAAACTGGCTGTGTTGTCATATGTTGTGTTGAGTGAATATATGAAGCACTTCGCTCTTTCTGTTTGAAATATCAATATCGTATCGATATCGTATATCGCCAATCAGCCCCAAAATATCGGGATATCAGTTTTGGTCCATATCGCCCAGCCCTAGATAGACGATGACTAAGAAAAGATTCCTTGAAGTGTGTTTCAAGTGACCTTACCACAGCCAGTCTTGGGCACTAAGTGAAGAAATACAGCTAGCCTATTACATTGTCATTGTAAGCATATAACACATGGCAGGACCTTAATTAGTTATTATGCTGTCTTCAAAGACCAAGTCAAAGCTATAAACTCTAACCAATGTTTAGCCACATATATTTCTCACAAAAGTTGACTATATGTGTAGAACTTATTCAGTGTTAGCAGGCAGCCAAACTCCTTTTCAAGAGTCAGGAAAATTAGAGTGCTTGTGCTTGCTTCTTTTAATGACTTGCAGCAAAGTCAACTTGACAGTATTGAATTGGAGTAAAACTACAAAAAAAAAGAGAAAAGAGAAAATACACTTACAGTAGTATGCAAGTAGGCTATGTTATCAACAGTTGTGCATAGGCCTACAATGCTTTTGAGGCTTACAGGGTAACATAATGTGATGGGATTCAAGCAGGTAATCTAATTATAACATTTCCACAAAACTATTCATACTTGCGGAGCCCAGGAGGTGTCAATGCAATATTATTTGTGTGTATCGATAGAATGTGCACTCATTTTAGTAAATTGTGCACTCATTGATGTCTCATTTTACTATATTGTGCACACGTTTTACTAAATTGTGTGCTCAATTTACAGCAATTAAAATGAGAGCACAATTTAGTAAAATAAGCACACTATTTAGTAAAACGAGTGCACAATTTAGTAAAATGTACGGACAATTTAATAAAATGAATACACAATTTCGTACATACTTAAATTCTAAACAAAGCACGTAGCACTTACTGCAGCTTCATTGTTTCTGAAGGGTAAATCCAGTGGATTACATGAGATTGAATTTACGAGTTAAGCGTAATAATAGCGACCATGCCTTTGTTTACATTCGTTTTCCCCAACACTTCCTCCTAATGTTCTGGTAGGCTTTGCTCTTTTTTAAGTCTTCAACATGCAAAAACTTCTTTGGGCAGAACATTGACATTCAATGTGTAAATGTAAACAAATCCTCAGTCTTGCGAAAAACTTAAAGCCTATTTTTGTACTACAGAAATCTTTTAAAATGTGACCACTTCAGCAAAGCCTGCTATGAAGATAATATACAGTATAGACTATTAAAATAACAAGAACTGATTTGCAGACAATCCTGCAGAAACACTCAGGATTCAAATCCAATCCAGAGTTTTCCAGCCGTAATATCCCACGAGGGTTTAATCACTCCCACACACTCACACACACACACACAGCGACCATCCACTGAGGAAAAGCTCACATGCTCTCTCTTGCTGCTCCAGGATGGGAATAAGGGCACTGCAGTCTGTCAGTCAGTCAGGCTTTGAGGATCCGACAGCCGACTGCGGCTTGTGGTTATGTGATTTCTCTGTGTGATTGGTTTTTATGTGGAATTGAAAAACAGATTCTAATTCCCACGGTTGGCCCTGATATTTCATTAGCAGGTTGCTGTGGGAATGGCATTTACTAAACTTAATTAGCCTTAGGGAAAAAAAACAACACATTCTGAACATATATAGATGCAGCATCGTTTCCCAACGATGTGACATTATAGTGTGCAAATTGCCATTATTTCAGAGGCCTGTAATACCAAACGTGAGTATTATGAAAATGGTTTCATTATAGGGACAGCTATATTTGAATGTATTATTTACATAGTCAAGTGAATCTTAGACTTGCTTATCTGCCAAGTGTTGATTTATAGGGAGTAATTTGATTTGCTGTTTAAATATGCATGCCACAGAGGACATATGCTTGGCTTGTTAGAGTGGAGCCACTTGCTACAGTAAGCAAGAATTGTTTGGCTACCTACTTGAGCACCACCTTTACTGAAACTGTGTTAAAATGATATACTTTCTTCTCTGACTGTAACATCAGCAAAATATGTTTTTAAAATTTCACATGATGCTCCGCCTCCGAATAACGTGAGTGTGTTACACTCAATAATAGTGTTGATTCAGGTGGGCAATAAGGAAAATAGAAGTGTATCTTACTTTTTATGTTTTTATTTACCTCAGCATCATTTGGAGGCCCCCACCCCTGTTGATTTCAGTTTGCTTCCATTAGCCAACACAAAAATGTGTGCAGAACGCCAGTTTAAAGCCCAGGCATTCTCGCGCACCAAGAACCCTTGTCATCCTCCCCCATCCTCCCCACCCCAAAGAAATGAAAATGGCCAGTGAAAAGGGAGAGATGGGGAGAGAAAGAGAGTTCCTTATCTGCGTTGCCCTCAAGGGAATGTGTTTTCAAGATGGAAAAGAAAAAATGGAGAGCGAATGGTTCAGGCGAATCGGTCGGGGAGCCTTCCAACTGGACTCATTACTGTAAGAGTCAGGGACAGGGGGAGGGGGAGAGGGGTGAGAGGTGGCATGTGGCCAGATCGTTTATTTCCTGTTTTTGTTGGCAAGCACAGCCGACCACTGCCAGTCCTTCCTCTTACATGCTGTTAGGCTCCAGTAATTGCCGGGCCAGCCTTGACCCACGCCTTTCCTCCGAGACTTTGTCCAAAACCCTGATCGATGTGCAACTTGAAGTGTGAGCAGACTGAAAGTTTGAGAATGCGCTGGGTAAACTATGCTCTCTCTCTCTCTCTCTCTCTCTCTCTCTCCATCACTCTCTCTCTAGGTGTCATCCACAGGTAAGTCTGCA